>NC_135224.1:7307682-7455182 GCF_052324685.1 Brachyhypopomus gauderio
GCCATATTTTGTCAATTGTGATTTTTACACCCCAATCGAAATTTGTCCTCCGCTTTTAACCCATCTGTGCAGTCAGAACACACACACACACACACACTAGTGATTACTAGGGGGCTGTGGATCACACGTGCCCAGAGCGGTGGGCAGTCCTAGCCCGGCGCCCGGGGAGCAGTTGGGGTTAGGTGCCTTGCTCAAGGGCACCTCAGTCATAGCCTGTCTGGGAATCGAACCCACGACCCTCCGGTCATAAGACCAGTTCCCTAACCGCCAGGCCATGACTGCCTTGATGGGAAATCAGGTGTTCCCAAATGATGGGAATCAGGTGTTCCAATCACTTCCATGGCCACAGAAGAATGGGTCACTCAGGAGCTCAGTGAGTTCCAGCGTGGAACTGTGATAGGATGCCATCTGTGCAACAAATCCAGTCGTGAAATTTCCTCGCACCTAAATATTCCACAGTCAACTGTCAGCTGTATTATAAGAAAATGGACGTGTTTGGGAACGACAGCAACTCAGCCATGAAGTGGTAGGCCACGCAAACTGACGGAGCGGGGTCAGAACTTCATCAGCGTTTGCTGCTGAACATGTTGAAAGGTGTACTGTTGAGGAGGTCCTGGTGTCTCCATCACGCTGTGGTCTCATTGCTTGTGTGTGGTGACCGTTCCCCGCAGACCTGTCGAAGAACCGCCTGTGTGAGCTTCCTGAGGAGCTGTGTCAGTTCATCTCGCTGGAGACGCTCAGCATCTACCACAACTGTGTGCGCTCGGTTCCCTCCTCCCTCTGTCAGCTGCAGGCCCTCACCTACCTCAACCTCAGGTACACACACACACACACACACACACACACACACACACACACACTTCTTCCTCTATCAGCTGCAACGTCAACGTGTTTGGATAGCGCTTTTTATACAAGCCACAGTCACAAAGCAACTTCACAGAGGAGTCCAAGTCCCCGGTGATCAACCACAGGGCGACGATGGCAGAGAAAACGTCCCTGGATGCTACAGCAGCTCAGACTACGGCTCAGGTTGAGGCTCAATAACAGCATGACATCAGGAGTAGGTGCGCCTCAGCAGAGAGAGAAAAGATTATTAGGCATTTTATTAGCTGCAGGCTCTCACCTACCTCAAGTTCATACACACACACACACACACACACACACACACACACACACACACACGCAGCATCTATTATAACTGGAAACTCACTCCCCCTCCTGCTCTGTCAGCTGCAGGCCTTCACCTACCTCAACCTCACACACACACACATCTCTCTCTTCCTCACACACACACACACACACACACACACACACACACACACACACACACACACACACACACACACACACACACACACACACCTCCCAGACTGCATCAATACAACGCTCGACCAGACATACAGGTATAGCCTACCCCCACACACCCAGAGCCCACAATGCAGGGGTCCACACACACACACACACACACACACACACACACACACACACACACACACACACACACACACACACACACACACTCTACAACACCTTATCCAAGACAGACATGCACACACTACCAATCCACGGAAGAAGCTCATTTAAATGAACGACTTTTTATACAATTTAATACCAACAGTTTTGTACTGAAATTTTATCAAAACAGATAATGAATATAGTGAATTTACGAAGCACAATCTTTAATGTTAATAAAGAAAAACTACTCGTGTCTCATGTATGGCTGGTGATTTGTGGGATCTGGTGACTTTTTCTCACAAAATGTAAATATACTATACATTACATATACAGTATATATATGTAAATAATCTCACTGGGCAGTTGCTAGGGCCGGGCAGGACCTGTACTCCAGGGTCGTTTGACAATGTTTACCCTGTGTATGTCTCCATGGGAATCTTGTTACTGGTGATTACTCCAGCCATGCGAGCGGGGATTAAAGTCCAGTTGTCTGTGTGTCTCAGTCGGAACCAGCTGTCCAGTTTGCCCTTGGCAGTGTGCCAGCTCCCACTGTTACGAGTCCTCAACCTCAGCAACAACAAGTTATCCCTCCTGCCTCCTGCTGTCCACACACTTACCAACCTCCGTCAGCTGGTACGTACACCACCCATCCCCACCTCTCTCTACCTCACACACACACACTTACCAACCTTCGTCAGCTGGTACGTACACCACCCATCCCCACCTCTCTCTCTACCTCACACACACACACACACACACACTTACCAACCTCCGTCAGCTGGTACGTACACCACCCATCCCCACCTCTCTCTCTACCTCACACACACACACACACACACTTACACACACACACTTACCCACCTCCGTCAGCTGGTACGTACACCACCCATCCCCACCTCTCTCTTTACCTCACTCCATACAGCTTCCTCTCTCTCTCTTTCTCACACACACACACACACACACACACACATACATTCTCACACACACACACTTACCCACCTCCGTCAGCTGGTACGTACACCACCCATCCCCACCTCTCTCTCTACCTCACACACACACACACACACTTACACACACACACACTTACCCACCTCCGTCAGCTGGTACGTACACCACCCATCCCCACCTCTCTCTCTACCTCACTCCATATAGCTTCCTCTGTGTTTGCGACATGTCCACATGGGTATAGAGTTGGTATCTATGACGTTGAGTGTGTGTGTGTGTGTGTGTGTGTGTAGGACGTGAGCTGTAATGAGCTCCAGAGTCTGCCCACAGAGCTGGGGCAGCTGGAGACCTTACGAGATCTGAATCTGAGGAGAAACCACCTCACCACACTGCCGGAGGGTTAGTTCATCGCACGCACACACAGACCCGCACGCACGCACACAGACCCGCACGCACGCACACAGACCCGCACGCACGCACGCACACACACACACAGACGCACGCACGCACACAGACAGGCACGCACGCACACACGCACACAGACAGGCACGCACGCACACAGGCACGCACGCACACAGACACGCACGCACAGACACGCACGCACAGACACGCACGCGCACGCACGCACAGACACGCACAGACGCGCGCGCACGCACGCACAGACACGCGCGCGCGCGCACGCACAGACACGCGCGCGCGCGCACGCACAGACACGCGCGCGCGCGCACGCACAGACACGCGCGCGCGCACGCACAGACACGCGCGCGCACGCACGCACAGACACGCGCGCGCACGCACGCACAGACACGCGCACGCACGCACAGACACGCGCACGCACGCACAGACACGCGCACGCACGCACAGACACGCGCACGCACGCACAGACACGCGCACGCACGCACAGACACACACAGAGAGACACAGACACACACAGAGAGACAGACACACAGACACACACACACACCTGTCTCTTCTGGGTCCTGAAGCTAGCTAACATCCCCACCTCTCTCTTTACCTCACTCCATACAGCTTCCTCTCTCTCTCTCTCACACACACACACACACACACACACACATACATACATACATTGAAGCTAGCTAACAAGTTACTAGGTAACTAGCTGTTGAACAGGTTGTTTCCCCTGTGCTAGCCAGAGGTTAAAGCTCAGCAGACTGGAGATCACCACCCAACACTGGACCCTGTTTGACCTTCAGACCCTTCCTCCCGCAGAACTGTCCGAGCTGCCGCTCGTCCGCCTCGACGTCTCGTGCAACCGCATCTCCCGCGTCCCCGTGTGCTACCGGCACCTCCGGCACCTTCAGACCATCATCCTGGACAACAACCCCCTGCAGATGCCCCCCGCACAGATCTGCTCCAAGGGCAAGATCCACGTCTTCAAGTACCTGAACATGGAGGCGTGTAAGAGGAGCCACGAGCAGCTGGAGAGAGCTCTGAGACCCAGTGGCTTCAGCATCTGGTGAGGACGGGTGGGGGGGTGGGGGGGGGGGGGGGGGGGGGGTGTAGGATAGTGGAGCGACGCAGGAACGGGGGATGAATGCTGGCGGGTGTGTGTGTGTGTGTGTGTGAAATAATGACACTCCTTGCACTTGTACATTAAGGATGCATTTGTTGTGGTGTTCTTGTAATGTGTGAGATGTTTATCGTAGAGAGACAGAGCAGAAGTGCTGTGGGACACTAATAAAAGAAGAGTACAGTGGGACAATAATAAAGATGAGGACAGTGGGACACTAATAAAAGAAGAGTACAGTGGGACAATAATAAAGATGAGGACAGTGGGACACTAATAAAAGAAGAGTACAGTGGGACAATAATAAAGATGAGGACAGTGGGACACTAATAAAAGAAGAGTACAGTGGGACAATAATAAAGATGAGGACAGTGGGACACTAATAAAAAAAGAGTACAGTGGGACACTAATAAAGATGAGGACAGTGGGACACTAATAAAGATGAGGACAGTGGGACAATAATAAAGATGAGGACAGTGGGACACTAATAAAAGAAGAGTACAGTGGGACAATAATAAAGATGAGGACAGTGGGACACTAATAAAAGAAGAGTACAGTGGGACAATAATAAAGATGAGGACAGTGGGACACTAATAAAAGAAGAGTACAGTGGGACAATAATAAAGATGAGGACAGTGGGACACTAATAAAAGAAGAGTACAGTGGGACAATAATAAAGATGAGGACAGTGGGACACTAATAAAAGAAGAGTACAGTGGGACAATAATAAAGATGAGGACAGTGGGACACTAATAAAGATGAGGACAGTGGGACACTAATAAAGATGAGGACAGTGGGACACTAATAAAGATGAGGACAGTGGGACACTAATAAAGATGAGGACAGTGGGACAATAATAAAGATGAGGACAGTGGGACAATAATAAAAGAAGAGGACAGTGGGACAATAATAAAGATGAGGACAGTGGGACACTAATAAAAGAAGAGTACAGTGGGACAATAATAAAGATGAGGACAGTGGGACACTAATAAAGATGAGGACAGTGGGACACTAATAAAGATGAGGACAGTGGGACACTAATAAAAGAAGAGTACAGTGGGACACTAATAAAGATGAGGACAGTGGGACACTAATAAAAGAAGAGTACAGTGGGACACTAATAAAGATGAGGACAGTGGGACACTAATAAAAGAAGAGTACAGTGGGACACTAATAAAGATGAGGACAGTGGGACACTAATAAAAGAAGAGTACAGTGGGACACTAATAAAGATGAGGACAGTGGGACACTAATAAAGATGAGGACAGTGGGACAATAATAAAGATGAGGACAGTGGGACAATAATAAAAGAAGAGTACAGTGGGACAATAATAAAGATGAGGACAGTGGGACACTAATAAAAGAAGAGTACAGTGGGACACTAATAAAGATGAGGACAGTGGGACACTAATAAAGATGAGGACAGTGGGACACTAATAAAGATGAGGACAGTGGGACACTAATAAAAGAAGAGTACAGTGGGACACTAATAAAGATGAGGACAGTGGGACACTAATAAAGATGAGGACAGTGGGACAGTAATAAAGAAGAGTACAGTGGGACACTAATAAAGAAGAGTACAGTGGGACACTAATAAAGATGAGGACAGTGGGACACTAATAAAGATGAGGACAGTGGGACACTAATAAAGATGAGGACAGTGGGACACTAATAAAAGAAGAGTACAGTGGGACACTAATAAAGATGAGGACAGTGGGACACTAATAAAAGAAGAGTACAGTGGGACACTAATAAAGATGAGGACAGTGGGACACTAATAAAAGAAGAGTACAGTGGGACACTAATAAAGATGAGGACAGTGGGACAATAATAAAGATGAGGACAGTGGGACACTAATAAAAGAAGAGTACAGTGGGACAATAATAAAGATGAGGACAGTGGGACACTAATAAAAGAAGAGTACAGTGGGACAATAATAAAGATGAGGACAGTGGGACACTAATAAAAGAAGAGTACAGTGGGACACTAATAAAGATGAGGACAGTGGGACACTAATAAAAGAAGAGTACAGTGGGACAATAATAAAGATGAGGACAGTGGGACACTAATAAAGATGAGGACAGTGGGACACTAATAAAGATGAGGACAGTGGGACACTAATAAAGATGAGGACAGTGGGACAATAATAAAGATGAGGACAGTGGGACAATAATAAAAGAAGAGTACAGTGGGACAATAATAAAGATGAGGACAGTGGGACACTAATAAAAGAAGAGTACAGTGGGACAATAATAAAGATGAGGACAGTGGGACACTAATAAAGATGAGGACAGTGGGACACTAATAAAGATGAGGACAGTGGGACACTAATAAAAGAAGAGTACAGTGGGACACTAATAAAGATGAGGACAGTGGGACACTAATAAAAGAAGAGTACAGTGGGACACTAATAAAGATGAGGACAGTGGGACACTAATAAAAGAAGAGTACAGTGGGACACTAATAAAGATGAGGACAGTGGGACACTAATAAAGATGAGGACAGTGGGACACTAATAAAAGAAGAGTACAGTGGGACACTAATAAAGATGAGGACAGTGGGACACTAATAAAGATGAGGACAGTGGGACAGTAATAAAGAAGAGTACAGTGGGACACTAATAAAGATGAGGACAGTGGGACACTAATAAAGATGAGGACAGTGGGACAATAATAAAGATGAGGACAGTGGGACAATAATAAAAGAAGAGTACAGTGGGACAATAATAAAGATGAGGACAGTGGGACACTAATAAAAGAAGAGTACAGTGGGACACTAATAAAGATGAGGACAGTGGGACACTAATAAAGATGAGGACAGTGGGACACTAATAAAAGAAGAGTACAGTGGGACACTAATAAAGATGAGGACAGTGGGACACTAATAAAGATGAGGACAGTGGGACAGTAATAAAGAAGAGTACAGTGGGACACTAATAAAGAAGAGTACAGTGGGACACTAATAAAGATGAGGACAGTGGGACACTAATAAAGATGAGGACAGTGGGACACTAATAAAGATGAGGACAGTGGGACACTAATAAAAGAAGAGTACAGTGGGACACTAATAAAGATGAGGACAGTGGGACACTAATAAAAGAAGAGTACAGTGGGACACTAATAAAGATGAGGACAGTGGGACACTAATAAAAGAAGAGTACAGTGGGACACTAATAAAGATGAGGACAGTGGGACACTAATAAAGATGAGGACAGTGGGACACTAGTAAAAGAAGAGTACAGTGGGACACTAATAAAGATGAGGACAGTGGGACACTAATAAAAGAAGAGTACAGTGGGACACTAATAAAGATGAGGACAGTGGGACACTAATAAAGATGAGTACAGTGGGACACTAATAAAGATGAGGACAGTGGGACACTAATAAAGATGAGGACAGTGGGACACTAATAAAAGAAGAGTACAGTGGGACACTAATAAAAGAAGAGTACAGTGGGACACTAATAAAAGAAGAGTACAGTGGGACACTAATAAAGATGAGGACAGTGGGACACTAATAAAGATGAGGACAGTGGGACACTAATAAAAGATGAGGACAGTGGGACACTAATAAAGATGAGGACAGTGGGACACTAATAAAAGAAGAGTACAGTGGGACACTAATAAAGATGAGGACAGTGGGACACTAATAAAGATGAGGACAGTGGGACACTAATAAAGATGAGGACAGTGGGACAATAATAAAGATGAGGAGAATACGTGAGCACACGTTTGTGTTCTTCCAGCCTCTCGGATCAGGAACTGTTCCCTGGTCAGTATGGTGGTCTGGACTCGGGCTTCAACAGTGTCGACAGTGGCAGTAAGAGGTGGTCAGGAAATGAGGTGAGAGGAAACGGAACGTCCGCCAACCTCAGCTGCGTTTCTGCTGTCTGCTCTGTTGTAATGTCACAGCCCTGTCAGCTGCGTTACCCTGTGCCCTGTCTGACCTTTGACCTCACGTCTCTCTCTCTTTCTCCAGTCTGCTGATGATTTCTCCGAACGATCTTTGAAGTTGGTTGAAATTTCCCGTGAGCGCTCAAACCTTCAGGAGGAAGAAGAGAGAGACGCCTTGCTGGACACACCCAGAGGTATTAACACACACACACACACACACACACACACGGTTCTATGTTCAGTGCCACCCAAGTAAGGTGCATATTGAAATCTTTCTGTTCTGTTTCTTCTCTTTGTAGTGAATGGCGATGTGGAGCAGGTGGATTTCATTGACAGCAGCATAGCAGAAGAGGAGGAAGAGAGATGCAAGCACAAGCCTCCCACTCCTCCACAAACATCGCCCCCGCAGGTCAGGAGGATGCATCGCACACATTGGTAGTCCAAGCTCAGGGAGATTGTACAACACCCTTTAATATGTGCATCGATTCTGGGAAAAATTCACGTTGATTTCCTCTCTCTGTCACCGCAACTCTGAACAAACTGCCACACTGTTGATTGTGGGTTGTGACTTGCAGGGGAAGACGGACAGCAGCAAGTCTGGCTCCTCCCACAGCCCAAGCTCCTCCCACAGCCCAGGGATCGTGAGCAGCAGGTGCACATCACCGCACACCTGGTCACGGCCGCACCAGCCATGAGACCTCACACTGCACTCGTCCAACCGGTTCTGTAGTTCCACTCGCTCTTGTTTTGGTTTCTAAAGCGAGACGGTTCTCTCCCAACAGAGGGAATCACAACCTGACAAGAGTGTACTAAATAAATGAAACATAAAAGAAGTCAAAAGTAGTTAGAGAGACTCTCTCTCTCTCTCTCTCTCTCTCTCTCTCTCTCTCTCTCTCTCTCTCTCTCTCTCACACACGCTGCTGCTGCTCTCCATCCGTTGTCCTCCCTTGTGTATTTGACAAGGTCAGGCTGTGTGTGTGTGTGTGTGTGTGTGTGTGTGTGTGTGTGTGTGTGTGTGTGTGTGTGTGTGTGTGTGTGTGTTTGAAGAGCTGGGAAAAGTCAACACTCCCACCCTTAGTTTCCTCCCACATGTGTGACTCCACACGTCAGTCCTGGGTTACGCAGTAATGGGGGCTGTGCAGTGTGGTAACACAAGTTCAGCTGGTGCTCTTACACTAGCAGCTATAAAGGCTCACTGATCACTCCCCGTAAAGGCTCCCTGATCACTCCCCGTAAAGGCTCACTGATCACTCCCCGTAAAGGCTCCCTGATCACTCCCTGTAAAGGCTCACTCACACTCACCGTAAAGGCTCACTCACACTCACCGTAAAGGCTCACTCACACTCACCGTAAAGGCTCACTGATCACTCCCCGTAAAGGCTCACTGATCACTCCCCGTAAAGGCTCACTGATCACTCCCCGTAAAGGCTCACTGATCACTCCCCGTAAAGGCTCACTGATCACTCCCCGTAAAGGCTCACTGATCACTCCCCGTAAAGGCTCACTGATCACTCACCGTAAAGGCTCACTCATCACTCGCCGTAAAGGCTCACTCGCACTCCCCGTAAAGGAACATTCTCACTCACCGCAAAGGCTCACTCTCGCTGATCACTCACTGACCACTATGTATCTGCTCACATTGCCGAGGGTGCGACGGCTGTGCTTTTAAAAGATGCCGTTTTGCTCAGCTCACCGTCTGACCTAACCTGACCCCTTCCTTCTCCTCTCTTCATCCCTTCACCTCCCTTCTCCTCCTCTCCTGCAGGAGTGCTGGCGGTGAGTCGGCAGACGCGGGCTCCCCGTCCAGCCCCACTCTGGAGGAGCAGAAGAGGAGACCGGGCACACTGCAGCTCTGGCAGGAGCGCGAGCGTGCACAGCGGGAACGGGAGCGAGCGCGGGACGGCCCGTGAGTGTGCACCCCCCCACCAGACCCATCCACAGAGCCCAGCAGCTCATCTCATTAGAGAGCAGCACAGGAGGGCTTAACACCTGCTGCTACATTCAGGAATACACCATACAAAATGACACCTGTCTGGCTACATTAAAATCACTTCATGTCACCTAACGGTGTAACACTGTGTCCAGCACTACAGGAAACCACAGCGTTAGTCCATCTGTCCCCTATTAGAACACAGTTAAGGAGAATGGTTAAGTAGAAAAGCAGTATGATGAAGGCCCACACTTCCCCCTTCATGATGGCAGGCTTTACTCTCTCCCGTCTACATGGGTGATTTGCACTGCATTTTGCATTTGTTTTTTTTTTTTTTTCTTTTGTTTTTGTCAGTTTGCAGAAGATGGCGGTGAAAACAGGAAGTCCGTCAGCAGTGAGTGCGAAACAGGCAGGGACAGGAAGTGTTTCTGGGTAAGGCAGCGCAGGCCTGCGTTGTGTTCACTGTGGCTGATGGTGATTGTGTTGGATTGTCTGCTGTCAGTTTTCTCCCCAGACACTGAAAAAAATTGTTGAAATCTGGAACATGTAATATTTAAAGGCAAATAAACCCAACAGGTGTAATCACTAAGAGAAAATAGCTTGCCGGGCATTATGGAATCCACTGCATATGTTCAGTACTTGTACCAACTCTGTCTCCCTCTAGTGGTGAATCTACAGAAAGCAGCACGTCTTTTAATGGTCTCCGCCAAAGATGTGAGGTCAGTCTCTTTGATTTCTCTCTCTCTCCCATCATTCTTTTCTCCTTCTGTTCCACCAGGTGTGTTGATGTGTTGTGTGTTCTCTCTGTTCAGAGTGTGGATCAGACGTCTTCCACCTCCCAGACTGTATCACTGCAACGCTCGACCAGCCGTACAGGTATAGCCTGCACACACACACACACACACACACACACACACAGGCGCTGGACTACAGTGGTTCTCTCTCTGAACTGTGAGTTGTAGTACTGCTGTTTTGTGTGCAGACGTGCCCAACGCCAAGCCGTGCTCACCGACTGGATCGGCACCCAAACCCAACAGCTTCCTCTTCCGCACCTCCTCCCGCTGCAGCGTCAAGTCTTCAGGTAAACACACACACACACACACACACACACACACATTGCCAGTACACATGTAATGGCACAAGCACAAATTACTCACAGGTTCTACTTTATACTTGTCCCTATAATGATGTCCCTAATGATTAACAGTCACATGGCTGATGTTCAAATGAAATGTTTTAAGACTATTTTGAGATGGCTTATAAAGGAATAAAAATGAATGTGCCACTCTACAAACAAACCTAGTGTGGGCCCAATAAGCCTGTTATTGACCTTTAACCTCTGAAGATAATTTGATTGAAATTCACTCCTCTATCTGCTGTGTGCTCTTTGTCTTTAAACCCTGCCCTTCATAAAGCTCCTTATTAAGATTGTGTGTGTGTGTGTGTGTGTGTGTGTGTGTGTGTGCAGGCTCCATGCAGTGCCTGGCTGATTCAGGTCGCAGTGAGTCTCGTTCTACTCTCAGATCCCCCCGAGAGGAGAGAGCAGACGTCTCCCAGTTACGGAAGGTAAAGGACCCTCCCACTCCCAGTTTCCCCAGTCCTAGCTCAAACCCTCTCCTCCCAGTCCTGCACCACTGCCACAGTTTCACATGTATCCTGGATTAACGGGGGTCTCTCTCTCTCTCTCTTCCTCTCTCCCTCTCTCCTCTCGTGTCAGTCTCTGGAGTCTCGTCTGAAGATCACTCTTCCCGAGGAGCTGGGCGAGGCGCTAGCTAACGGAGCGGTCCTGTGCCAGCTGGTCAACCACGTCCGGCCACGATCCGTCTCCATCATCCACATCCCCTCCCCCGCCGTGGTGAGCTCCCACTCGCACGCTCCCTCTACATCTCTGGAGTTGCCAAGGCGACCACGCGCACGCCCCCCTCTCACGTTGCTCCCCTAACTCTGTCCCGTTCGCTCTGCTCAGCCCAAACTGAGTGCGGCCAAGTGTCGCCTCAACGTGGAGAACTTCACCGCTGCCTGCCGGAGACTGGGCGTGCCTGAGGTAAACCACACCATCTCTCTATCTCTCTCTCTCTCTCTCTCTCTCTCTCTCTCTCTCTCTCTGTGTGTGTGTGCTGCTGCTTCTCTCCTCTTCTTTTATAGCTGTCTTTTTAATTAGCGTTTCTCCTTGCTGTGGAGTTTTAAGTGTGAGTTTGATTATTTGACTCCTGTTGTGCTGTTGCGTACATGTTTTCCATGCATTATGCTTCATGCTCAATCAACTGTGTCTGTCTGTTTCCCAATCTGCTTCCTTGTGGCTTTACTCCTCTCTTCAACTTGGCCCCCCACTCCCCACATTCTCTCTCTCTCTCTCTCTCTCTCCTTCCCTCTCTCTCTCTCTCCCTCTCTCTCTGCCTCCCTCTCCTCCCTCCCTCCAGATGGAGGTATGTCTAGCGTCCGATATCCTCTGCAGTAAGTTGCGCGCTGTGCACCGCTGTGTGGAGGCTCTGCTGGCCATCGGAGGAGAGGAGGAGCTGAAGGAGGAGGTGAAGGAGGAGGAGGAGACGCTCCCTCTCCCTCTCTCTCCCTTCTCCCTCATTCCCACCGGCTTCCTGCTCTTCCACTGCCTGGCAATGGCCCTGCTCTACCTGCTGTACTACTCTTTAACCGCATAGACCCGCCTGGGGTCCAGCCCTGTCTGCCCCGCCTGTGTCCTGCTCACACCGCCGGACTGAGACGCGCTAGGAGCAGAGCCGGATGGCCCGTCAGTGGTGTGTGTGTGTGTGTGTGTGTGTGTGTGTGTGTGTGTGTGTGTGTGTGTGTGTGTGTGTGTGTGCACTACTCCCCAATGCTACACTCTAAACTGAAACTGCAATGAGAAATGAAATCAAACCAGTGACCATCTATTCACATAACTATCCTTCCAGAATTGTATATAAAAATATTATAATGTTTCAGAAATGTCTGTGAACATTCATCATAGCTTTGTCCTAGGAATAAGAAATTTAACAGTTGCATTTTTTAAGAATACCAAATGCAACACATTTAAGCCCTGATTAGCTATGCGGTCCATCAAGAGTGAATGATGTGAATGTTGATATCGGTAATCCCTCTTTAAATGGTGTGTGTGTGTGTGTGTGTGTGTGTTTGCATTGTCCACTTCACACAGGGCTTCTCCACTGCTTCGTGTGTCTGTGTATGTCAGATGGGGTAGTGTTTGTACGTGTCTTTAAGGAACGGTGTCTTTTATAAAGGCAGCTTTGGCCAGTCCCTGGTATAGTCAAAGCGAATAGTAGAATCTCCTCTCATCTTGTTTAAAGGGCTTTAGAGTTTCAACCACTTTTGCTCAATGCAATTGTAAGTGCCTCTAATGAATGACTACAGCTACTGTTACAAACTAAACTGTCCATATCTGTTCCAGTCTCTGCTACCCCAACATTTGTTTTACTTAAAATGGGACATTTTCTTCCTTGAAACATGGCTGGGGTTCAGGGACTGGAATTAAATGTTGCTAGATTTGCTGTTCTTTTCTTTGTTGTCCTTTTAACTGTGACCACCAGAGGGCAGTGGTGTCGCACAGCTGCACTCAAAGCTATTTCTATGTCTTACGGTACAGAATGTTTTTTTTTTCTCTCAAAACTGTGTTTAAGTTGTAGTTTTCTATGTTCGTTGTTTGTTTTGATGAGCTTACTATGTAACAGATTAAGTTATTGTTAATTTATTTATGCATTCCTGTGTTGAGCAGCAGTATTGGGTGAAACAAGGCCTCGTGGAGAAAAACACGCATCCCAGTTCTTTAAACTTCAGCCAATACAGGCCAATGCCTGCCTCCTTCACATATAGGAGGAAATGCAGCACATTTTAATAAATCCATGTGAAATTCCCCCTTAAATCCGAGAATGACGCCCCCCAGAAGCCTTTGCGTTCTTCCCGCTGAGCTCCGAACGTGTCGGTGGGGGCGCCATCGTGCCCCCGACGTGCTGCGAGGGGCCATGTTTCCTCTCTACTGCCTGCTGCTGTCGCCTTTGTGTTCCTCGCATCCTTAATGCGATTAAGCCGCTTCGCACTGGTTTGACTAACGAGCAGACCCTCATCTGGAGGGAGTGATAAGGCCACGTAGGGAGAGAGAGAGAGAGAGAGAGAGAGAGATGAAGAGCAAACCAGACGGAGGTTGGGGGTGAAAGGTCACGGATGTGTGGGTACGGGGGCGGATGTGCAAAAATGGGTTACTTTTCACTTATTCTTATTATTGCAAAACCCTCACAGCTGTTTCATGTTTAAACACGTTTTAAGGGAGCCTGTTCAAATGCGTCATTCGTGTGGATGGATAAAAAATATATATATTTGTAGAATGCAGATTCCAATATAAAGTCCCAACTAAAACTGCAGTTGTTCAGTCATATATCCAGTGCAGAGAAATGAAATGACCTTTGAGGGACTCATCCTGGTAGTGAACGACCCACTAGAGGTGAGGCACAGCAGCCAATCAGAACGTGCGTGCATCCTCGGGGCCTCCTACCGCGAGAGCCCTCCTGCACGTGCACACGCTCTGCCCTTTGGTTTTGTTTTGTTTCTGGAGTGAGATTTGCAATAATGTGTCAGCCAAAATATCCATTATAGTGAAGCAAATCTTGAAAGCACCGTACTCTTATCACCATGCTAGTTTAGAGTTGAATTTCAATCTTAAAATGCTTAAAAAGAATGGAAAAAAAGTATTTTGTAATATTTATATTCCACTTATGTATTTAAGGAAGTTAATTATAAGTTTATATAGATGAAGATTTCTTCTGTAAAGGAGTTATTAAAAGAGGAAAACGCTACTTTTGTGTGCTGCTTTTAATGTGCATATGTCATTTAGTGTGTTCCTTTTTTTGTGTCTGCTCCTCTTCTTCAAGCCAGTAATCTTTCCTCAGGTTTCTGTCGGTCTCTTAAGTCTCTAGTCCTTCTGTTGCACTGTAGTGAAGGTAAGTGTGTAACTCCTCCTTGCTGTCAGAATAACAGAAGTGGAGTGAGTTTGGGTTGAATCGCTACATCTCTCTGCCGCTTCTGAGCCGTGTTCTGTCTGCGTGCTGTCTGCTCGTCTAAAGCGTGAAGCCAGCTGTGGCACTCGGTCTAGCCCGGGGCGGTGGTGGCTTACTGGGTCAGGGTGTGTTTTTAGCCCGGGTGCATGCCTCTCCTCTCCCTCACTAACTCTCTAACTAACTAAGTCTGTTAACGTCTCCCTCCGCTCCAGCTCTGGACTAGCCCTGTATGCGCAGCTATGCATGACGTGCTAGAGGGGCAGGGGAGAGCGTCTCTGCCTGGCCCAGGGCTGCCCCGGCGCTGATAAATACCCCCCAGCCAAACGTGCCGGTGTCTTCACCTGCACAGAGTTTGGATCTGCATGCTCACAGAGGGGTTTAGATGCCTGATCGTGGGAGGGGCTTAGGTGTCTGTGGGATGGACTTAGGTGTCTGGTTGTGGGAGGGGCTTAGGTGCCTGGTCATGGGAGGGGCATAAGTGCATGGTCATGGGGGTGTGGTTAAAGTCCCTGCATGCTCATTCTAATCATCCAATCCCCTGTCAGGACTCCTTGTGTCCGTCGCAGCTGATCCTGGAGGACGAGGGTCTGAGCCGCATTGCCCACACGGTCCAGTCTCTGCTGGACCTGCCGCCATCAGGCCCCCGCCGCCCCTCCCGCCAGGACCCCGGAGGCCTGACCTTCCAGGCGCCTGCTCAGAATTCCAACAACTCATAGCAGCAAATTTATGCTTATATTTTCTCCCTCTTTTTTTTATTTTATAAAATCCATGTACAGCTGTTTGAGTGTATAGTTTGAGTTATGGCCAGCCATCTGCACCGTGGGCAAATGGTTCAAAAGAGTTGAAAGAAAATTAAAAGGAAACGTGAAAGTGACAAGCGGACTCCTCTCCCCCCAATAATCATCGCACTTCAAGATGATGTATGTACCCAAAGTGTTTATTTGACAGCAAACTGAACATCATTGCTGAGGTAGTCCTTGTATAATCATTTTGTTGGTGCTTGTTGTAATTGAAAATTAATTACGTCTATAATCTGGGGTCTATTACAATGCAGAGTTAATTGGTTTTCCACAGGTAATTACTCTTGCATAGGAGCGGTAGTGACAGACTACAGATAAGCTCGGAGTCATTAGAGTGTTATGATAAGCCAGCGTAAGCGCTTGAGCACCAAGAATGACATGAAGATAAAACGCTCAGAGTGTTGGGCTAGTGTGTGCAGTCTGAGAGCAGCAGGAAGTCTGTGATTTCTGTTTTGTGCTCTAGTACACTGGCGTGCAGAATCCCACTTTTAATGAAACGGGTGTTTACGTCAGTATTAAGTGCACTGTACAGAAATGGTGACCAACCAAACGTTTCAAAAGGCCACGGATAAGTGGACAGCTGTGGACAGGAAACAAGTCGAGTTGCCTCTGGACCGTTAGTCTACATACTGAAGCGTTACCCAAAGGTCTGGAGTTGATTTCCGTTGTAGTGTTTGTGTCTGCAGTCCATTACTCTTGGCTCACCATGACAACTAAAGTAGAGTCAGAGCTCACGCAACGGGCCACCGTGGGGCTGATGACACAGGCGAGACATCACAGGCCCGTTTCTGCAGACCCAGATTAAGCGTGGGTCCAAACTCGTTTCTAATGGTTATTCAGCAGTGGCACTACAGTTTAGACCCAGACGTTTCCTTGTTTGGGAAACCTACCTGACGTGTGACAGTCAACCGCTTGGAACACTGTTGAAGCCGCTGTAATCTCTTCTACAGTTCTTGGAACACTGAAGGAGTGTAATCCTCTTCAGTTCAACAGCCTCTGTCCAAACCAGCTCTCTCTTAATTAGCTAATACAGCAAATGATGAAATTTTTACTTTATCACAGGGGATGTGAAGACTATTGGAAGTACTGTCTTGTAATCAGTTATATTAGCTTTAAGAAATTTTCTGATGAGACTTTCAGTAGTAAACAACCCGACAGACCTATGGAGACCACAATAGTATATTGCTGAAAGCTACTCGCGTCATAATGAAAAACTTAAACAGATAAAGAACACCATCCGGTATGTAGGCATGGGCGATAACACGTGACGTCTAGTATGCCTTGCAATCAGAAACACAAGGTTACTGCTTCTTAAAAGTTTCATAAAGTCTTGAAGATTTCTTACGGATCGATGAGACAAAGACTCAATTGTAGCAGAATGATGAAACGAGGACCAGGTGCAGCTGGACTCCACCTGCTCGGAGCGCTCCATCCCACCAGTGGAGCGTGGTGGTGTGCACGTGTGGTGGTGGTGCTGGTGGAGAAGTGACTCCCGTCGGCTGTTAGATGACGTCTGTGCAGAAGCACCTTCATTGTGCGCTTGAAACCAAAAGTCTCGAAAACTGTATTTTACTTCACAGCAGGACAATGACTTGAAATAATACAAAAACAATTATTGGCCAACTAAAACATCTAAAGATCTTTAAAAAAATGCCATAGACCTCCGCAGGGCCCCTGTGCTGCACCCCACTGGGCTTGTGTTTCACTTCCTGAAGAGAAGACTGCAGTATAAATGGATGATTTACAGTTCTGGTGGGAAATCATCAGGGAAGATACTCGTTTGCAGAATTGAGTCATGTACAGTTAACTGAATACAGAAATAGTATTATTAATATTCATTATTAATATTAACTATTATTGCAAAATCCATTGCGTCTTCATTCATTGCGTTTGTGTGCAGGAGCGGATTCTGCATTCAGATTCATGCAGGCTTTAAATTACAGTTATGGATAAAAACCAAATGTGAACTTGGACAAGATACACTAGTGCCAGGAACTGCTACAATGATATAACGAGCCATTTTGTCCTTAACTATCGATCTGCGTTTAGTGCGCACTTGTAGCTGGAAGTAGACCCAGGGGAGAGTGATACAGGAGAGTGATGGCTCAAAAAGTGTCTCTTCACTAGCGTGTCCGTGAAGGCTCTGGCTATTCTGCATGTAAAACTGGAAACCATAATGGCAGATTACAAGAGCCCTTCGAATATTTCTGTCCGGCACTCCAACAATCAACCTTCCAACACACAGAGGCTTGCGATATATGGTGGAGGTGAGACATGGCCAGCAGGTGGCGCTACCTCAGTGAAGATTCACCGAAGAATTTTAAGAGCAAACACGGTGGGTATGAATACTGGCAGTTCATAAGAAAGATTAACCATTCACAACTAGGTTAAACCAGTCATCACAACTACTAGTGAAGGGTGTGTCACTTTTGGAATAGTGAATCTGGGTGAGTACGGAGGAGAGGGTCTTCGGACCAAAGTGAATGTAATGTGTCCCTGGTCTTGGCTTGATTGTATAATGTGTTCCTAAACAGCTTCAGGAATGTCCCCTATGACCGGGGTCATTAGACGCTGCAACTGAAGCTTGGACATTACTGGGAACCGTAGGAACGTGACCGTCATTGGAAACCTTCCCGACCTTTAGTTCCAAAACCACCAAAGTCCTTTCTGCCATCTGTAGATGTTATTTTTGTGTGGTAAACACTGTCATAAAAGGCTATTTGCTTCGCACATATTTTTTTCCCCCATCTAAAAAGGCATTACCATGGAGATGACCGCTGCTTCATTGACCAGTAGTTTCTCAGTGGGGCTGTGTCCTCTCAGAGGGGATGACTTATTCACACAGGCCGCACACACACCAACACTTCAACCCTTCACCTGCCGCACCACTCTGGTGAAGCATTCTGTGGCTCCATTCGTGTTCAGCTGGTGAGCCGGCTAACCGGTGCTAGCCAAACACACGAAACCCCACAGTGACAGGTGAAAGGAAGAAAGGAAAGGCAGCTGGAGTGGTCAGGCAGCCGGTAGTCACCACAGCCGACGGTCAACGCTGGCCTTGTGTGAACAACAGCTGAATGGACGGAGCAGGCTGCCTAAGTCGATGTGGGCAGGCCCGTGTAAAGGTCTGGCGGTGAAAGCCATAAAAGGGCCATGAAGTGTTCTTCCCGGAACGCTTGCCCGAGTGTTGAGCTGTTGCTTATTTTGTTCATTTTGCTTATTTGAAGAGGCTGACGAGCCTTCGACTGGTTTTACCTCAGCTGCTCTGCGAAGGCAGGGGGGATGATCAGGTTTACAATAGCAGACGGCAGTCAGACGTATAAGCATGATGGCATACATCAATTATTCATGTCTCCAACGTGACTTAAATGTGGGATGCGGTTCAATATATTGCTGTACCGTTTACACAGCGTGGGTGAGTGGTTCTGCTCCCCATGTCGAGTGGGCCCGGCCGGTCCCCCGGGGTAGGGGGTGGGTCCACGTTTGGAAGTGAAGGTCTACACACATCACTGTTATAGAAGGCCCCTGCCATTGTAATCAATCTGTAATGCGGCGTAAAGAAAGAGGACGTGCGGCTGTCGGCTCACGGCTCGCCTGCAGACGGCCTGTTCTCGGCCTGCTCTGCCTCTGCCGGTACCTGACTGTGGTAAAAATAGGTCTAATTATGTGGTAGCATTCAGGAACGAGGCTCCGGCTTCTTCAGAAGCCCCACCTGCTCACAAAAGTCAAGATGAAGTTGGCCAAAACCTATTTTTAAATTACTGACTTAACAGAAAAAAAGGTTTCCTTGAGCGCTAGTCAAGACTTTATACATTATTCAGCTCCACATTATTGCCTAATACATTTTTGAACATGATTCATTTTGTCGAGTCTGAAGTAACTGAATACCTTCCGCCGGACTACAGTGCTACGCCGGACTTCATCGCAAGCGAGTGCCCAGCGAGCCTCCGTCCCAGGGGCACAGCTGATACCAGCATCCCGCAGTGAGGAGGTGCCTCCACCTTCTCCTCCACCTTCTCCACAAGCTTGTGGAGCTTCCCTCTGCACTCTGCAAGCAACTCCTCGCAGTACCCACGCAGCAGTGCTACAGCTAATCGGTCAGATCTTAGCCTTCTTTACATTATTTCACATTCCCCTTTTAATGCTAATGGGACTCGTGGCAGCACAGGCCAGTCAAGTTCAGACAGTCCGTTGCTCATGCCTGTTTTAATCAGGGTCAGGACTGTATTTAAATAAACTCATGGTAATTTTCTTCTACGTTGTCCAAATCTTTGGACGTATTCAAAAACTAAGCTAAACTAATCCTCCAGAAGCTAAACTATCTTTCACCTTCAAACACATGAGCATACATCAGTGATCTACTGTTCCCATATATCGAGAACACAACAGGGGAACATGTGGGATTTCCCACCATGTGCCACACTGTCCAGGGCTTCCTCCATGCCGAGCTCCTTTGGCACCTGGCTTCCCACCTCAACCCTCTGTCCCTCTCTCTCTCTCTCTCTCTCTTTCCAAAATTAATCATACCTCATCCCCCACACACTCCAGGGAGAGCCACTCTGGGCTAGAAGAGAGAATTGGGAACTGAATCTAATTAAAACCAGTACAATAGAAAGCACAGAGCTTGGTTAGACCTGCGGGGTCAGCAGTAGGACTCACCACCTCACACACTTTAGTGCTAAGTAAAAAAAAAAAACCATAATTTATGCAGTGACAGTGTTCAACTGTTTTGGGGCAATGAAAGTTTTTGCTGACAAGAGATTTTCTGTTGTACCCACAGTGTGCAAAAGACATTTTTTGTCAGAGAAACGTCATTGTAGCTTATGAAAAGAAATGTGACAGATGGGAATTACCATAGTACACATCAACCCAAGCCTGGCCTGCCATTCAGAATGCCATGTAGTGGTGGCAGTGCGTGGAGATGGGAAAATACGTTCAATTTCTAATGGAAAGGCTGTAGTGTTAAATAATTCCTCTATTACTTTTTCAATACACTGCAGGATGTGGTTCACAATACACTTGCAGTGTTTATGGCAAGCTCATCATCTTGTGCAGGATTCTTGAGGGTTTTGCTGTTTCTTCAGAAATAATGAATGAGTCAAAGTGTTAAGGCTTGTAAATGTATGTTAAGACGTTTAAATTACAGATTAAGTGTAAGTTAAGAGATTACAGAAGAATATGTGCATATTCAGAGATGATAATACTTGATAAACTTCAGTGGTGTTGTGCAAGATAGATAGACAGGCAGTGAAAAAGAAGGTGAGAGAGAGAAGATATTGAGAACACCGACGTTGACCACAGCTACATGTATCCATGGCCCTGCCTCTGAGTCGGGAAAACTCGGACCATCAGACCACGGCTGGAGCAGGAGTAGACCTGCATCTCCAAGTGGAACTACAAGATGATCAGAACTGTCACTCATCCGAGCCACTCATCTTCTCTCCCAGACACTCGTGTTTCACAAGAAACATCCTCCAGGAAGCAGAAAACACAACAACTTCAGGTTTACTCCACCCGCGGTGGTGGAGGGGGGTGGGGGGGTGTTGGGGGGGGGAGTGGTGAGGTTGGTTGGTGGAGTATCTGCTCCAGGACCGTCTGGCTTTCTGCTCCATTCACTCCATAAAGGGTGAAGACTGTCCCCGTTCAGCACTAAGACAACCTTTGCAAAGAAGATGAAAATATGCTGTAAAAGTGTAGCATTAAGAAAATAGCCCATTAAAAGTTGTTCCACTCTTACTGCAGCTAATAAAAGTTTCTATATGCTGAGGTTAAGAGAAATGATGAGGCAGTTTTAGGTTTGACTTTAGTTTTAGACTCAGAAAATGTGAACTAGCCATTGTTTCATACGTCTTTACCATGTAGAGAAAACACATACACAAAGAAAAAGACAGGTCAGTTCGAGAGAGAGAGACAGGGAGATGTTTTGTGTGTTTTTATGCTTATATGCACATATGCCTGCATAAGGTTAAGGGAATTGCTAGGGACTACCACAACGAAGTGATTACTATGTTAGCTCCTCTGAATCACAGATTTATCCTTACTTATTCCAACTAGGTGATACTCATTATTATAGGATGAACAAATGCTGTTTGTATACCTATGACTATGTTTATCTATTATCTGTGGTCATTCAATATTTACATTTGCTAGAAAATTCTTCTGCAAGAAAATAGATTAGATGTTGATGTACAATATGGCCTGTAAGAGGGACAGTGGAGCCATTGTCATACTAGACAAAAAACATACAGAGAATGGCAAAAGGAGGAGAGACAGGGCTCAGTATTTATTGATAATCCAACACTGTTGCTGAAACAAGCCAGGAGTTGTTAGGAGATACCAGGAGAACACTGATCATGTGGTGATGCTTCTCCCAGTGTCTGGCACATGATAACACTCTCATTGCACAGGGAGTGCTTGCTTGGTCATGACAACTGATTTATTAAACGTCAGGATCAATTTGCTGGGCAAGAGATGTCTTGTAAGAGCAAGGATTTCATCGTACATTTTGTTTGGAGCATACAGTCCTAGTTTGTCTATCAGAACAGACAAAGTTTGCTTGCAAACCTAACAGATAAATTTTACAATGTGACCAAATGCTATCAAGTCCAAGACTTCTGACTAAAAAGCTGTAAACAGGCTTGCAAATGAATGCTAATAAGTGTTTAACCATATGCAAGACCTTGTAAACAGTCTCATCTTTTTATTAATAGGTGTAAATTCTGTGTTGATTGTGTTTGGAGGAGAGTTTCAGCACTCTTAATGGTACCATGATATCCAACACCTGTCAAATCCCTGTGAACATCACCGTGTAAATCTAAAATAACTTAGTTCTTCCTCAAACCTTTGAAACATTTTCAAACCATTTCATCAATATTCTCTCCATATTCCTCTTGTGAATTTGACAGGCCTTGGTGTGAGGTAGATGATGGGAGAAGACATTCCATTAATGCAATGCCTCAACATCCTCTTACTTAACCAAAAGCACACACGGAGGTGAAATGTAATTAGGAAGGACTTGTCTGCTATCCAGCAAATATGAACAGCAAATATGTGCTTTAAAAAGAGTGTTTGCCGATATCCCCGTCTTCCCACCAGAAGCACACACCTCCGTTCTTCTGCTGTGAAGAAATCAAAAAGCGTTCTGCGGTACGATGCATGGATCCCCCTTTAAACAATCCAATACACACATCTGGCAACTGTCCATTTGTAGACATCTGCTACTTTTGACCCTTTATTTTCCAAATGAAAAGCACCAGTTACCATAGATCCATTCTTGAATCACCTTTGGGAGCCAGACCCTGTGATTAGTATCCAGCCTCTCAGCAAACAGCCCATCGTTCATTTAGATCTCATCTCCAACACGGTGTCCTGCCTCGGGGTCTGTTTGGGCATCTTGGTAATGGCTTGGAAAATGTCTGTGTCGATAAATCTCTTCTGTGTGAGCCTACAGCCAGTTCTCCTGCTGCACTGCACCGGAGCCTGGCGCTCCCCAAATACATTTCCCAATGATTTTCCATGCACTGGAATCTATTATGGAGAGCGACAGCCACCCAGAGTGTGTGTGTGTGTGTGTGTGTGTGTGTGTGTGTGTACTATGCCCCCCCCCCCCCCCGTCCACCTGCTGCTCCCTGCCTACGCCGGCTGTAATTCCCACTGTGTTTGCTCTCTCTGAAGGTGGAGGGCACTGACCCCCACGCGTCAGCAGCATGGGCTTCTGTACAGCGCCGAGCGTCTACCTGTCAGGCCTTTAAAACTAATGTGGAGTCGGAAAGGTTCACCGTGGCTGTTTGTCTGGCCTTGCATGCTTCTCCACTGGTAACACCGCCGGGTTGGGACTGGTCTGCTACTCAACAGCGGCTCAGTGGTCAGAAACCCATCACGATGAAGAGAATGTTCATGAGAAAGGATGTACCGTCTACCTGTACACCGAATGACGTGAGTGCTGAGTCTATATCTTTATAAAAAAACGACAGTGATGCTGTTTTTAGTAAAAACTTGTAATGGGGCATTTTATATAACAAATGCACAAACAGCAAACAGGTTAAATCAAACAATCGAAACATCTTTGGCACATGACATAAAATTAATAATTAAAAAAACATGTAAACAATGGCATAGCGCGACAATACGTCAACATCACACAGGAAATTGTAAGTTACAAAAAATAAAAATTAAAAAAGTCACGGTTTTGGCAATGTGATGGCCCTCCAGAAATAGCTTCTCTACGTCTGCATTTTTGTCCATGCAAAACTGCGTCTGGGCAGGATTGTACTCTGGATGAGAAACAAGGCCTGAGAATGTCCGGCCTTAGCACCGTAGTCTTACGCCTCGTAGTCTTACGCCATCCGCTCTGCCATCTAGTACCAGTCTCGCGCTCCAGACAGGCCTTTATAGTGCAAATAGGCTTGCTGCTGATTTCTACAGTTGACCCCACAAAGGTCATTTCCGGAAAGGGGACTGTGAGACTGTGCTCGGTTTGGGTCCTGCAACAGGTCTGAAAAGGGGAATACCAGAGGAATACCAGAGTAAAATAGTGTTATTTCATTAAAAGTAAGTTTATAAAACTGTATAATTAAATGTCTTGCATACCACCTGACGATTTAATAATAAATCCCATTTGTCAATAGTTGCCCAGCAGCTGTTATGCAAGCACGCTTTCTTTTACAGTATTTAGAAGTTTGTGCATGTTGTTCAACCTTTAGCTTCTAAACGCACCACACAGGTGAAGCATGTTGACTATTGTGTACCTTTCATACGCTGACCTTGCCTCTGCCTGAACTCATTCCTCCTCCTTCATTCTAGTACCGACTGTGCCCACACAGACTGAAGTGAAATAACAATGTCTCGCTCCCACACCTGCCAGCATGCGCCCCCCACCAACTTACCAACACTAATCCAGCTCTCTAAACGCAGCACGGACTCTGTTGAGTGGTACCGGCGACCGTTCGCTCTGTCCTAATGAATCGTTTGGTCCATAACAAATCGATATTTCGTCGGCCGGGCGTTGGTGAAAGTCCCGCCTCCAAGGCCAGACTGAGACTACGTTTTCTTGTGTTTTCTCTCTCTCGCTTTTTCTGAAAGTGGGTGGGGAGGACGGCACCCTCGCCGGCGTTAAAGGACAAGTTCTGACCACAGCCTCGTCCTCTGAGGAGAGACATTCAGCAGCCTTACGGGCTTAAGGTCTCCAGGCGGGATCTAGAGGATTAAGTGTTATAGTAAAGCTGGGCCCGGGGCTTTGCTGATGGAGGTGTGGGGGGGCTGGAGATCAACCGATATGGAGGCTCGGGTGGAGGTTCTGGCGTTCCCTTTTCTCTTAAAGCTTTCTATGGGAAGATAACAGACAGACGTCGTGCTGACGTGGGGACTGCAATAAAGGGTTCAGGCAACGGCGTTCTTCAAAAGACATCAGTGACTGCTGGGTTATCTGGAGCTGTTCAATGGTGTTTTAGTGCTTTGCCATGAATGGACTCCACCCACTCCAACTAGGTCAAGGACAGCAGATCCACAGACGTATTTGTACCCAGGTCCTGTCCAGTGCTCTATCTGATTATGTGTCTAGTATGTTTGAGCCCAGCTCAAGGACATTTGTGCTTGAATTAAATAAAGGCAGAAGGAAAATGTCACATTTATTGGCAAAAATAATTAAAGGTGCCTTTAAAGTCTGGTGTGGTGAGAGCTTTTTTACCTGAGTACTTTGAGAGGGGTGACGGTGGTCACCTTGCCCACAGGTTTGGGGCCCACAGCAGGGGGCATCATCACCAACAGCCCCCCGCCTGAAGGCCTGGGTGGGGTTCCTCGAGCGGGGCTCAGAGGGAGGGGCCTCTGGGGTGGGGTGGGGGAAGGCTTGGGATGTATCTCTGATATCACCTGAAAGAGAGAGAAGGAGAGAGAGGAGGAGAGAGAGGGGCAGAGAGAGGGGGAGAGAGAAGGGGAGAGAGAGGAGGAGGAGAAGAGAGGAGGAGAGAGAGAGAGGGGGAGAGAGGAGAGATGGGGGAGAGGTAGAGAGAGGAAAGAGGAGAGAGAGGAGGAAAGAGGAGGAGAGAGGAGAAGAGAGGAGGAGAGGAGAGAGAGGAGGAGAGAGGTTGAGAGAAAGGAGGAAAGAGGAGGAGAGAGGAGAAGAGAGGAGGAGAGGAGAGAGAGGAGGAGAGAGGTTGAGAGAAAGGAGGAGAGAGAGGGGGAGAGAGACAGACAAACTGTGATTCAGGATAATCAGAAAAAGCTGTAAAATACTGTCATTTGTTCTGACCTCCATCCAAATATATGGGACCCTGCACTGCAGCTGAAAACAGACAAACTCTTATGGCACAAACAAAGGCACACAAATGCACACTAATGTAGCACACAAATGCACACTAATGTAGCACACTAATGTAGCACACAAATACACACTAATGTAGCACACAAATGCACACTAATGTAGCACACAAATGCACACTAATGTAGCACACTAATGTAGCACACAAATACACACTAATGTAGCACACAAATGCACACTAATGTAGCACACAAATGCACACTAATGTAGCACACAAATGCACACTAATGTTGCACACTAATGTAGCACACAAATACACACTAATGTAGCACACAAATGCACACTAATGTAGCACACAAATGCACACTAATGTAGCACACAAATGCACACTAATGTTGCACACTAATGTAGCACACAAATGCACACTAATGTAGCACACAAATGCACACTAATGTAGCACACAAATGTAAACTAATGTAGCACACAAAGACACACTAATGTAGCACACAAATGTAGACTAATGTAGCACACAAATGCACACTAATGTAGTACACAAATGCACACTAATGTAGCACACAAATACACACTAATATAGCACACAAATACACACTAATGTAGCACACAAATGCACACTAATGTAGCACACAAATGTAAACTAATGTAGCACACAAAGACACACTAATGTAGCACACAAATGTAGACTAATGTTGCACATTAATGTAGCACACAAATGTAAACTAATGTAGCACACAAAGACACACTAATGTAGCACACAAATACACACTAATGTAGCACACAAATGCACACTAATGTAGCACACAAATGCACACTAATGTTGCACACTAATGTAGCACACAAATACACACTAATGTAGCACACAAATGCACACTAATGTAGCACACAAATGCACACTAATGTAGCACACAAATGCACACTAATGTTGCACACTAATGTAGCACACAAATACACACTAATGTAGCACACAAATGCACACTAATGTAGCACACAAATGCACACTAATGTAGCACACAAATGTAAACTAATGTAGCACACAAAGACACACTAATGTAGCACACAAATGTAGACTAATGTAGCACACAAATGCACACTAATGTTGCACACTAATGTAGCACACAAATACACACTAATGTAGCACACAAATGCACACTAATGTAGCACACAAATGTAAACTAATGTAGCACACAAAGACACACTAATGTAGCACACAAATGTAGACTAATGTTGCACATTAATGTAGCACACAAATGTAAACTAATGTAGCACACAAAGACACACTAATGTAGCACACAAATACACACTAATGTAGCACACAAATGTAAACTAATGTAGCACACAAAGACACACTAATGTAGCACACAAATACACACTAATGTAGCACACAAATACACACTAATGTAGCACACAAATGCACACTTATGTAGCACACAAATACACACTAATGTAGCACACAAATGCACACTAATGTAGCACACAAATGCACACTAATGTAGCACACAAATGCACACTAATGTTGCACACTAATGTAGCACACAAATACACACTAATGTAGCACACAAATGCACACTAATGTAGCACACAAATGCACACTAATGTAGCACACAAATGCACACTAATGTTGCACACTAATGTAGCACACAAATACACACTAATGTAGCACACAAATGCACACTAATGTAGCACACAAATGCACACTAATGTAGCACACAAATGTAAACTAATGTAGCACACAAAGACACACTAATGTAGCACACAAATGTAGACTAATGTAGCACACAAATGCACACTAATGTTGCACACTAATGTAGCACACAAATACACACTAATGTAGCACACAAATGCACACTAATGTAGCACACAAATGTAAACTAATGTAGCACACAAAGACACACTAATGTAGCACACAAATGTAGACTAATGTTGCACATTAATGTAGCACACAAATGTAAACTAATGTAGCACACAAAGACACACTAATGTAGCACACAAATACACACTAATGTAGCACACAAATGTAAACTAATGTAGCACACAAAGACACACTAATGTAGCACACAAATACACACTAATGTAGCACACAAATACACACTAATGTAGCACACAAATGCACACTAATGTAGCACACAAATGCACACTAATGTTGCACACTAATGTTGCACACTAATGTAGCACACAAATACACACTAATGTAGCACACAAATGCACACTAATGTAGCACACAAATGCACACTAATGTAGCACACAAATGCACACTAATGTTGCACACTAATGTAGCACACAAATACACACTAATGTAGCACACAAATGCACACTAATGTAGCACACAAATGCACACTAATGTAGCACACAAATGTAAACTAATGTAGCACACAAAGACACACTAATGTAGCACACAAATGTAGACTAATGTAGCACACAAATGCACACTAATGTTGCACACTAATGTAGCACACAAATACACACTAATGTAGCACACAAATGCACACTAATGTAGCACACAAATGTAAACTAATGTAGCACACAAAGACACACTAATGTAGCACACAAATGTAGACTAATGTTGCACATTAATGTAGCACACAAATGTAAACTAATGTAGCACACAAAGACACACTAATGTAGCACACAAATACACACTAATGTAGCACACAAATGTAAACTAATGTAGCACACAAAGACACACTAATGTAGCACACAAATACACACTAATGTAGCACACAAATACACACTAATGTAGCACACAAATGCACACTTATGTAGCACACAAATACACACTAATGTAGCACACAAATGCACACTAATGTAGCACACAAATGCACACTAATGTAGCACACAAATGCACACTAATGTTGCACACTAATGTAGCACACAAATACACACTAATGTAGCACACAAATGCACACTAATGTAGCACACAAATGCACACTAATGTAGCACACAAATGCACACTAATGTTGCACACTAATGTAGCACACAAATACACACTAATGTAGCACACAAATGCACACTAATGTAGCACACAAATGCACACTAATGTAGCACACAAATGTAAACTAATGTAGCACACAAAGACACACTAATGTAGCACACAAATGTAGACTAATGTAGCACACAAATGCACACTAATGTTGCACACTAATGTAGCACACAAATACACACTAATGTAGCACACAAATGCACACTAATGTAGCACACAAATGTAAACTAATGTAGCACACAAAGACACACTAATGTAGCACACAAATGTAGACTAATGTTGCACATTAATGTAGCACACAAATGTAAACTAATGTAGCACACAAAGACACACTAATGTAGCACACAAATACACACTAATGTAGCACACAAATGTAAACTAATGTAGCACACAAAGACACACTAATGTAGCACACAAATACACACTAATGTAGCACACAAATACACACTAATGTAGCACACAAATGCACACTTATGTAGCACACAAATACACACTAATGTAGCACACAAATGCACACTTATGTAGCACACAAATACACACTAATGTAGCACACAAATACACACTAATGTAGCACACAAATACACACTAATGTAGCACACAAATGCACACTAATGTAGCACACAAATGTAAACTAATGTAGCACACAAATACACACTAATGTAGCACACAAATACACACTTATGTAGCACACAAATACACACTAATGTAGCACACAAATACACACTAATGTAGCACACAAATGTAAACTAATGTAGCACACAAAGACACACTAATGTAGCACACAAATACACACTAATGTAGCACACAAATGCACACTTATGTAGCACACAAATACACACTAATGTAGCACACAAATGCACACTTATGTAGCACACAAATACACACTAATGTAGCACACAAATACACACTAATGTAGCACACAAATACACACTAATGTAGCACACAAATGCACACTAATGTAGCACACAAATGTAAACTAATGTAGCACACAAATACACACTAATGTAGCACACATGCACACAAATACACACTAATGTAGCACACAAAGACACACTAATGTAGCACACAAATACACACTAATGTAGCACACAAATATAAGGGGCTTCCACAGACAAACACCCACTCATCTGTCACATCCACAAACATTAGAGGAGATCCATACATACTCAACTCAACTCAAACCACCAGCCTTGACTAGCGGGTTTATAAAGCACTACCGCACAAAGAACAGTAGGTTTTTCATTTTCTTATGCAGTGTTTTTTTAAGAGTGGGGATGCAATGGCCTGTACAAACGAGTGCACCCCTGCTCAAACGCCTTTCACTTCATAAACGCCCGTCATGATGATCAGACAGAGTAGATGCACTAAAAGAGCGGAGGAATAAAACTGTGAAGTGCACTGTTGATTCGGAGCCGTAAAACCTGTACACTGGACGTGCCGAAGATCTTAAAAGCGGCCACACTAGGCCGCTGGGCGTTTGTGCGAGAAGCAGCGTCTGCTCACCGAACCTGCCCGGAGCAAATGACGGAGCACCCTGCACGACCTTTGACCTTACCGGCGGACTGCGGGTGGGGTTGAGGGGCAATGGCTTCTTGGGTGGACTCAGTTTGGGAGCAGTAGGGTTGTTCTTCGCTGCCTCCAGAGGTCTGCTGATGGGTGGCGGAGGCCGAGGCACTTTGACGTCGTGAAGATGGGGAGAAGGGGCGGGCCGAAGGGGGCGGACGATGTTGATTGGCTGGGTGCCGTTAGAGGCGGTGCCTGGTCGGAGGGGAAGCACCTCCTTGCTGGTGTGAGGTAGCTGGAAAGAGCAATAAAACACTTGTACAGTCGCACAACCTATAATATAACCTATTATACTAATAATCCTACTGTAAGAGGCATGAACCTATAATACTACTATAATAATCCTACTCTAAGAGGCATGAACCTCTAGTACTATAATAATCCTACTCTAAGAAGATGAACCCATTGTACTACTATAATAATCCTACTCTAAGAGGCATGAACCAATAGTACTACTATAATAATCCTACTCTAAGAGGCATGAACCTCTAGTACTACTATAATAATCCTACTCTAAGAGGCATGAACCCATAGTACTACTATAATAATCCTACTCTAAGAAGATGAACCCATTGTTCTAATGAGGTGAGCGCGTGTTGTAATGGTGGTGTCTGAAGCTGTTCATTACCTTGAGATTTGCACTTTTGTTGGGAGGACCAACAACCTTCAGATGGAAGGCTGGATTTAAGTGTCCATTCTTCCCCTTTTCTATGGAGCTTGCACGTCTGTTGGAAGGAAGACAGCACACGCACACACACAGTTTCATGTGACAGTGAAAAGTACTTCAAAAGGACATTCAGTTCATTTCACAGGACTCTACAGAAAAAGGCTGACATTTTGAGGGCTGAGTTTTTCAAAAACATATTTTTTAGTTTTTCTAAACACAAATTAACCTCACATTGGTTTGTAATAGCCAGTGGCACAGACTCCCTCCAGAATATTGCAATCTCTAAACAAAACCATAACATTATGTACAGGACACATCTAGACACATTATTAAGGTATTAGGAAGTGTATTCTAAACCTACGTGGTAGACTGAAGTGTGTGTGTGTGTGTGTGTGTGTCTGTGCACATGTTTGTGTGCACTTGTGTATGTACTGCAGTATTTGAGGAGATTAATTCCACTCACTGAAATTACGCTCCAAAACACACATTGACTGAGAGCATGCAGACCTGATAACGACCAAACTGGCTCAAAATGTTGCCCATATGTTTCAAAATACATCCTGGATCATTTTAGTGTCTTGGCTCAGCCTCTCAGACAGTTCCAGACAATGTCTCTTTAAACTGCTCATCTGGACACATCCATTCTCTGTGAGCGCTTTGAAGACTCCAGATTCTCACTACCAATTTTATCAGTCCCTACTGTGGGTTAAGCTCCACCCCATCACCTCAGTGCTAAACACTCAGGATTATGCTACACCCCATCACCTCAGCGCTAACCACTCAGGATTATGCTACACCCCATCACCTCAGCGCTAACCACTCAGGATTATGCTACACCCCATCACCTCAGCGCTAACCACTCAGGATTATGCTACACCCCATCACCTCAGCGCTAACCACTCAGGATTATGCTACACCCCATCACCTCAGCACTAACCACTCAGGATTATGCTACACCCCATCACCTCAGCACTAACCACTCAGGATTATGCTACACTCCATCACCTCAGAGCTAACCACTCAGGATTATGCTACACCCCATCACCTCAGCACTAACCACTCAGGATTATGCTACACCCCATCACCTCAGCACTAACCACTCAGGATTATGCTACACCCCATCACCTCAGCGCTAACCACTCAGGATTATGCTACACCCCATCACCTCAGCGCTAACCACTCAGGATTATGCTACACCCCATCTACCTCAAAAGCCACATGATGCAGGTTATGCTCCTCCCCTCTAACTTCATAGTGTGGTGGTTTCTGCTGCAGTGTTCCTTAAAACAACCAGGTGTGTAGCATGAAGCATTTCCATGACAAATAATAACACATTTTTTTATTCTATCCAAAAGCTTATTTGTGTAATAAAGCTTCTCAACAAAATGTCTGGCCACTCCATTGTCTTGAGAGGATTACTTCAATTCTGCCGCTGTTGAAATACCTGCTGGCTTTGGTCTTCTCTCTCTGTGACAGCCACTTGTGGTAATAGGAGGTCTTGATCTTGATGCAGTAAAAGGCGATGAGAACAGCAGGGAGCAGGACCAGAAAAGCAAAGAGCAGACCAACAACCAGCCCCACCTGACCTGAGAATTTGGAGCAGACACGCAGAGAGACGTTTCACACACTCACACTACTTCTACTGAACAGGGAAGACCTCCGCATATAACAGAGCACATGCAATCACTATATAATGAAATGACATTCTGCATTATAAATTACTGAGAGATCAATTTTTTTTATCATCGGAGACAAAGTGTAGCCAAAGCCCGCAAAGCCAGCCTCGCCCCGAGCTCGGCATGAAGTGAGAGGAGTGGAAGGATGGAGATTAATGGTGAAGGTGACATTCTGATACAAGGTGAACGTGAGAAAAAATGAAACGGAGAGAGTGACGGAGAAGGAGAGAGGAGATGGAGGCGCAGATATGCTGAGAATAAGATATAAAAAATCTTTTGATATAGTGAGATAAATCTCTTGTGTGATATAGTGAGATAAATCTTTGGGTGAGGGAGAGTGTGATGATGGTAGGGAGGGAGGGAGGAAAGAGTGATGGAGAGGACGAAAGAACGAGGGAGGATGAGGCTGAGAGAGGAGAAAGAGGAGCTGAGCATGGTAGTGAAGAAGCGAGGGTAGGGAGTGAGGGTAGGGAGTCAGGGTAAGGAGAGAGAGGAGGGAGTGATGGTAGGGAGTGAGGGTAGGGAGTGAGGGTAAGGAGTTAGGGTAAGGAGGGAGTGAGGGTAGGGAGAGAGAGGAGGGAGTGAGGGTAAGGAGTTAGGGTAAGGAGGGAGTGAGGGTAGGGAGAGAGAGGATGGAGTGAGGGTAGGGAGTTAGGGTAAGGAGGGAGTGACGGTAGGGAGCAAGAGGAGGGAGTGAGGGTAGGGAGTGAGGGTAGGGAGCGAGAGGAGGGAGTGAGGGTAGGGAGTGAGGGTAGGGAGCGAGAAGAGAGAGTGAGGGTAGGGAGTTAGGGTAAGGAGGGAGTGAGGGTAGGGAGAGAGAGGAGGGAGTGAGGGTAGGGAGTTAGGGTAAGGAGGGAGTGAGGGTAGGGAGAGAGAGGAGGGAGTGAGGGTAGGGAGTTAGGGTAAGGCTGGAGTGAGGGTAGGGAGAGAGAGGAGGGAGTGAGGGTAGGGAGTTAGGGTAAGGAGGGAGTGAGGGTAGGGAGAGAGAGGAGGGAGTGAGGGTAGGGAGTGAGGGTAGGGAGCGAGAGGAGGGAGTGAGGGTAGGGAGTGAGGGTAGGGAGTTAGGGTAAGGAGGGAGTGAGGGTAGGGAGAGAGAGGAGGGAGTGAGGGTAGGGAGTTAGGGTAAGGAGGGAGTGAGGGTAGGGAGCGAGAAGAGAGAGTGAGGGTAGGGAGTTAGGGTAAGGAGGGAGTGAGGGTAGGGAGAGAGAGGAGGGAGTGAGGGTAGGGAGTTAGGGTAAGGAGGGAGTGAGGGTAGGGAGAGAGAGGAGGGAGTGAGGGTAGGGAGAGAGCGGAGGGAGTGAGGGTAGGGAGAGAGCGGAGGGAGTGAGGGTAGGGAGTGAGGGTAGGGAGCGAGAGGAGGGAGTGAGGGTAGGGAGAGAGAGGAGGGAGTGAGGGTAGGGAGATCGTACGGAGAGAGAGAGAGGAGAGAATGAGGGTAGGGAGAGAGGGTAGGGAGTGAGGGTAGGGAGCGAGAGGAGGGAGTGAGGGTAGGGAGTGAGGGTAGGGAGTTAGGGTAAGGAGGGAGTGAGGGTAGGGAGAGAGAGGAGGGAGTGAGGGTAGGGAGAGAGCGGAGGGAGTGAGGGTAGGGAGAGAGAGGAGGGAGTGAGGGTAGGGAGTTAGGGTAAGGAGGGAGTGAGGGTAGGGAGCGAGAGGAGGGAGTGAGGGTAGGGAGTGAGGGTAAGGAGAGAGAGAGGAGGGAGTGAGGGTAGGGAGATCGTACGGAGAGAGAGAGAGGAGAGAATGAGGGTAGGGAGAGAGGGTAGGGAGCAGAACTCACTGTCATACTGCACCGGGCCGCTGTCCACACTTCCTCCGAGCCCCGGCTTGTCACAGAAAGGTGGCGCCCAGCCACGGTTACAGTGGCAGTTCCCGTTGCTGTTGCACACCTGCATAGGAATTCAGCTGAATTACTACAAGTGGAGGTGTCCCTGTCTGCCTAGGGTGTGACCCTTGGTCCCTGTCTGGCTAGGGTGTGACCCTCGGTCCCTGTCTGGCTAGGGTGTGACCCTTGGTCCCTGTCTGGCTAGGGTGTGACCCTTGGTCCCTGTCTGGCTAGGGTGTGACCCTTGGTCCCTGTCCACTCTGTGTGCTGCCACAGTCAAACACACACAGATAGCCATTTGGTCTGTTGGTTTTCCTCTGACATTTTGTCCTTCACTACAGCACTACAGTTGTTTTCTTCAACAGACCAGAGTTCTTGGTGTTACTGTAAATGGTCCATTGCCCTATAGGACACTGGCAATAAACTCCTTGGTACCTTGGCTGCATGAAACAAATCTGAAATGGTGAGTTAGTATACAGACATAGACGTCTACGTGAAGTTACTGAAGAGAAAACCTGCTTTTTAGTACCCTTTCCCTAGCTTTTTATTGGAACGTGTTTATGTAGAATAAGTTTCACGCCTAATATAAGCCCAAATCCTGAGGCATACAGGGAGTGAAGTCTGTGGTAGTGCTAAAACACTCCAGCTCACCCTGGTACCAAACTTCGCTCACTCTTAAGCCACACGATCAATAGGAATCAAATGATAATGCAAATGAATAATAAGGAAGGCCTTCTCTTAGTCTCAAATCCCCCCTCAAAGCTCATCCATGTTTGTCTGTCCTTTCAAAACCTGACAGAGTAAACAAGCACAAAATAAAGAAATGAGAAAAACTAAACTAAAAACAGAATGAGAGTGAAAAGGCGAAGGGATTAAAGATGATGGGCTTGGCTCGTCTGCCGCTCCTAGGTCGTTTAGGGCCATTTGACCAAAAAGCACACGCGCGCACACACACACACACACACGCACACACAAACACACACACACACGCACAAACATACACACACACACACACACACACACACACATACACACACACACACACACACACACACACACGCGCACACACACACACACACACACGCACAAACATACACACACACACACACACACACACACACATACACACACACACACACACACACACACACACACACACACACACACACACACACACACACACACACATGGAACGCAGGCTCAGCTAATACAGGAAAGCGTTCATTTTCTGGGGAGCCAGTCAGAACGGTAAACTGCGTGAGCCGTGGTGGGGGGGAGGGGGACGGTGGGCACCGCAGGTGTGAGATCCAGGCTGAGTCAGTGCTGAGGGGAGTTTAGGCAGAGTTTATGGTGTCATGGAACGGTCGAGTTGAATCTCATTTAGCTCAGAGTGCTCTAATAAAAAAGGGAACCAGTTATTAAACGGTCATTTTGAATTCATGAGCCAAGCACAGAATGTTTTGGAAGGAGCTCTTACCCCGTGGCCATTGCAGCGAGCTATACAATCCTCCAGCTCCGAGAAGGAGGCGTTCTGACACCGGCGATCTTTGCACACCTAGAGGAGCAGAGAGGAGCAGAGAGGAGCACAGAGGAGCACAGAGGAGCAGAGAGGAGCAGAGCGGTGAGGTGTGGAGCATTCACACATTCTAGAGGAGCCCCCAGACACACACCAGTAAATGATAAATGATATCTTAATAAGGAATCTGGCTACGCAAATCTTTTTGCTTATCAAGTCACCCTACTGTCTGAGAATTTCTCTTCCTTCATTTATATCTTAAATGTGTAATCATTCCTAGTACTGTAAATCAGGCTGGCAAATCATGATATAATCTAATAATAAATAAAATAATATAATATCATAATTTCACATGTGAAATAATCAAATAATCTGAGATAGCTCTTTTGACCTCATCGTCCAGCATTGACCTCATCATCAGGTCATGACACCAAGTCTTCAGCTTCTCGACTCCACCAGCTCACCAACCTCCACCCAACCTCCACCCAACCTCCACCCAGTGAACACGGTGAGCGGGACCCCCGGGGCCACCTGCCTTGCCTTCGCCACACTTGGTGCCCGTCATGACGAGGCCGGGGTCGGGGAGGTCGCCCTGGCCGTCCTGCGTGCTGTACACGTAGGTTCCACGGCACTTCACCTCGATGCCGTTGGTGCGGATGGTGGTGTCGATGGACACGGCGTTGGTGCCCTTGGGCTTCTTCGCCGCGCTGAGGCACTGGATCTTCCCGCACTTGGCATCTCTGCGGGAACATGGACGCGGGACGACAGGATAGGATGTTTTTTTGTTCAAATTTTTTTTATTTTTTACATTTCTTTTTTGAAGTGGGAAGAATTCCAATTTCGACTAATTTGTCTTGTGCTGAAGCAGGAGAACAATCAGGCTGCTGGATATAACGCCGTAGCCCTGACACTCACTTGGCAAGTTTCACAATGGGGAGGGATGTTTTGAGCTACCCTCCATTATCCGCCTGTAACTGAACACCGAATAGCGTTAAATGAATAGAGGGGTGAAGTGTGTGTGCTCACGCACAGCACGCCGTCTTCAAACTCACCTCTTCTCACACTTCACGTAGTTCCCGTGCGCGTCCTTGCCGCAGTTTCCGAAGGCGTTTCCTGCCGCGTTCACATCCTGGAAACAGGCGTCGTGTGCAGGCTGCGCACCTGGACAAACCACGCTCACCTAATCAGCCTTAGTCCACTACACCATCACATCCTTTCACCTAGTACACCACTTCACTGGAAAGTTTGCTGAGTGGAAACGCACTAGAAATTATGCCGGATTCTTCCTAGTATTGCTGCAAGCATGAATAATTATGCAAACCCATGATTTCTATTTGGATGTGTGATATTATTACTATATTAATATTTTCGTATGTTCGTATAGTAGATTTGACTGTTATACATTCATATCTGTGATATTACTATTTCATTGTCACTTTCTATGTCTGCTTGCTGGTTTCGTAAACATCACTCCCCCACGTTAGCTATGTCACTAATCCTGAGCGTGTCAATTCAGAAACATTCGTCATGGGCCCATACCCGCCGTGCGGGCGGAGGTGACTCTGCCGTCAGCCGAGCGTGCAGGACCTGAACCCGGCTGACATTAGCGCGGATGCCTGAGTGGGCTGAGACCCAGAGCTGGGTGGAGCTGGGATCTACCTCCATCACCCTCAGCTGAGCAACAAGGTCCACAAAAGCCCACGAGCGCACAATTAGGAGCCGGGACTCCCTGGCGCCCCCTGAGGGATTTCTGCAGTATTGTTTTGTTTTTTTTTTGGGCTAGAGGTGGTTATTTCTGTAAATGGAGCAGACAAAGGGATTGATGCTACTGAGATGTAGCCAGATCACCAAACTGCAAACCGGCGTTCTTGACGGCTCCACCCCGCAGGCCCAGTGTGGTGTTTGTAAACAGATGTCACATGACCAGGCTGAGCTAATACAGCTCAGCGATTAGCCAACAGGGGAGACGGGGCACAGCAGCTGCACGCCAGTATCAGGACACAAGTAGCCTTCATGTAAACAGCTGTCTGCACAGCAGGACCTAAAGAAATTTAAACAAGCACGCTTGACTCTCATACTTTAACTCAGGGACCAGGAGGCAGCAGCCAGTAACACCAGCCTAAGACTTTGTCTGTTCCTGCATTGGGGAAGCTGAGAATTGTAGTATCTGAATGGCAGCTTATTTTAGACTCTATGGCTTGGTAGTAAATATTTCTGTTACAAACACATTTTGTGGAAAAGAGTGGCAGAAAAAAAAGAAATCTTATGTGTACTGGAATGGAATAGTTACAGAAATATCTCTCCTGTGCTTTCATCCGATTTATCTACCACTTTAAACAACCCATTATAAAAAAAGCTATATATAGACATATGAAAGTGACAAGTGTGTTAGTTTAAAACAGGAGTAACTGCAACAGAAAATGGCTGCCTTAAAATAAGGCATGTGATGTATCTAGAGTAGACCCCCCCCCCCCCCCCCCCCCCCCTTTACACATGAGTCCTTTGTTGGAGTGGGCGGGGCTTCTCACCATATCCCCACAGCTGCAGGCACTGCTGTTCGTGGGCCAGGCACATGCCGTTGTAGCAGTAGGCTTTACTGTATCTGTACTGGCAGGACGAGCCGTCCAGGAGGTAGACGTTGGCGGGGCAGTAGGGCGAGCCTCCGGTGCAGTACTCGGGAAGGTCGCACGCACCGGCCGCGTCACGGCACAAGGTGCCCGCCTGCTTCAGCTGGGGGTCGCAAGGTCAGAAGGTCATAGGGTCAGAGGGTCGGACAGATTTGCATGATCCCGTTTGTTTCCTCTGTCAGCTCCGAGAGCGGACTGCGCACTCTTGGTCTCTTTATTAAAGCCCTAGCTTGTATTTCCACCCAGAGGGCACTTCATTAGTTGCCCCTGTCTTATAGGGGAAGTTTATAAGTGTACAGCTACACCCAGCAGACCGTCAGTTGACAGCACAGTTTATCAGCCACACCTCCACATTTATCATCATCTGCGGATATTATTTGGGTCGTAAACCTTTCTCAACACAGCATTAATGCTGCTAAGGAAACGGCACGGCTGTGGGAGCCGTACTGGGACAACACAGCGGTGTCTAAGGTGTAAACCCACGTTGGGGTTACTGCTGGGTTCAGAGAAATATTCTAGCCAGCCGAGAGCAGCCCTGAGTTCGGGAAGAGACCACCGATTAAAGACTAGAGCGTGGCCGGCCCAAACCTCCATCTGTCCTCCAACACACTGATCTCACGGGGTAAAGTGTCTTTTAACACAAAGTAGCACATAGAAAAAATGGTGGTTGAGGGAAATTTTGGGTGATGTAGTTACACATATGTGTGTGTGTATGTGTGTGTGTGTGAGAGAGAGAGAGAGAGAGAGAGAGAGAGAGTGAGTGAGTGAGTGAGTGAGTGAGTGAGTGAGTGAGTGAGTGAGTGAGAGAGAGAGAGAGAAAGAGAGAGAGGAAGAGATTCAGGGGAAGGGTGATACAGAAGAGGACTAGTGGCTGGTGGTGAGGAGAGGGAGAGTGTGAGGAGGAGAGTCAGGAGTAAGAGGGGGTGGAGGTGAGAGGGGGTGAGACACCTTGCAGCCGTGGCAACAGACCCCGTGAGCACACTGGGCCTCCTCTTTCAGGGTGCAGTTACTGGCGTGGCAGCAGTCATTCTGACACTCCTGTAGGAGGAAAACAACACACACACACACACACACACACACACACACACACACACACACACACACACACACACACACACACAAACGTGAGCCACCACTTTTGTTACAGGCTCCTGAAACGCATTAACGTGTGACCCTGTACCACAAAGTCAGTCACTTAGAACAAATCACTCGCAGATAGCACAAACCTTATCCGACACACACACTCACACACACAGACACCTAGTCATCCGTTTGGATCAGTGTGTCGGGCAGGCAGGGCTGGGGGTGAAAACTTGCCTCCCGGGACGTGGAGTGGAGATACTGAGATTCACCGCAAGCTTTTGACACCCATCGGTTAAAATGCCATAGTGGATATATGGAAGAGGAGAACTCATATGCACAAGGGAATTTCAGCAGGTCTGGTGTTATGTATGTATGTATGTGTGTACGGATTGCAAATATGCCTGCTTACACACACACACACACACACACACACACACACACACACACACACACACACACACACACACACACACAGACACACACACACACACACACACACACACACACACACAGACACACACACACGTGCCAGTGTTCCTTCTAACATTTGCTCCAGCGAAGAGGGGCAGCTGCTGTAAACAGTGACAGACTAAGCTCAGTCAGGACTGCTCCATGCGCCGAGCAGGAACAGCGCCTGCAACTCCGCCAGCGGCCAGCAGGGGCGCTGCACACACACTCACGCTCACTTCCTCACAGCCCTTCTTGCAGCTTACTGGATCCCAGTGGTGTGTGTGGAACAGTCCTCCTCTAGCCTCACACACACCAAGCAGTGGGCAACACCGCACGCATCTCATTCAGTACAACACACACCGCAGGGTGCGGCACCTCACACGGCCACGACGGCCCAGGTGTTAATGTGCAATTAGGACTGGGAGTGTCTGGCCGGGTCTGCCCACGCCAGACGCCAGCGTGTCCCTCCGTATGCGGACGAGTGAGGAATGGCGGCTTGGCAGAACGTCGGGCATCTCCTCTGATTCTGTCACTCACTTTTGATTCCTCTTTTGCATTTTACGCCTTGTGAAAGTGACATGGTTTGCCATTTTTCTCAATTGTTTGAGGGGAAAAAAAATTCAGACAAATAATCAAATCTTTAAAATGAGACAGAAATAATCACAGGCGAATGAAGAAGGATTCAATCAGACCGTGAGATTGCTTTTCTTCACTCCCTCTCAAGTACAATAATTGTTTACCCTTTGTTTATAATTACAACCCAAATCAATGTTCATGTCTAAATTAATTTCTAAGCTATTTGTATAAAATCATATTCGTTATTCGTTTACATAACCCATGTTTTTTACCACTGTCACCAAAGACCACTGGACTATATAAAAATTGGATATACGTAATGTGAGAGTGATAGTGTGATTGTGATAGTGATAATGTGATAGTGGTGGTGTGATAGTGCGATAGTGATAGTCTAAGAGCCAGTAGAGTCTGTCCAGAGTTCCAGCTCTGCACTGACTCTGAGAAGCTCCAGTACATACTGGGAGAGAAGAAAGAGCTGATCAAACTCGCAGCACAATACATAACAGACTGCCACAACTTGAAAGAGAGCAGTAGTAACTGATTATTACTGATTAATTATACATTTATCACGTCTCCCTAGACTTATTCTCCTTCAATTCATGTTAATTACCATAATTATAATCATTCTCTCTGTAAATATCTATTATAATTGTATCTGTTTTTATGTTATTGTTTTATTATTGTTGTTATTAGTGGTAGTAGCAGTAATAGTAGTTATAGTAGTAGTGGTAGTATTAGTGGTAGTAGTAGAGTAATAGTAGTTTTATTATTTTGTGTATTGATTTATACTGATTTGTATTGTGTTTTTTTAATGATATTTATTTGTATATTGTTTGCCTGCTTTGGCAATAGTGTACCTTGTTACATTCATGCCAATAAAGCATTATTGAATTGAATTGAATTGAATTGAATTGATAGTGCGACAGTGATTCTGTAATAGTGATAGTGTAATAGTGGTGGTGTGATAATGGTGGTGTGATAGTGGTGGCGTGATAATGGTGGTTAAACTGTATTAAGTTTTTATGCACGTTAATCCTTCTTCTGTACCTATTTCCATCCTTGCTTGTAGGCAAGCAGGTAGGATTGTTAAACATCAGAACTGAAACCCCTACAATAGTGACAGTGTGATAGTGATCCTGTAATAGTGACAGTGTGATAGTGATCGTGTGTGTGGAGCTCACCTCTGGTTCTCCGCAGTCACACTCCTCGCCCTCCTCCACGAAGCCGTTGCCGCACCTCTTTCCCCCGACCAGGTCCTTCATGTTGGGCATGTTGAACAGGCACATGCCTCCTCCTTTCTGGAAGTATCTGTCCAGGTCCGTCTTGCTGCAGTGGCTGAACACCTTGGGGAACGGGTGCCTGTGGGGCGTGTGAAGTGCTGTGTGAAGCTCTATAGGCCAGCGCCCAGCGCCGTCAGTGCGAGGTGTTACAGGCCCCCGTGAGGAACATGGGCACCATGGGGTACGGCTGGGTGTGAAGCGGGCGTGAGGGGGGCGTTCTTACCCCGTGGCGGCCGCCATCACACACCCGCCCTGCTCGGCGCTGGCCTCCACACAGCATCCCTCGTGGTCGTGACTCATGCCGAAGTTGTGGCCGATCTCATGGGCCATGGTGGCCGCCGCCCCGATGGGCAGATCCGAGTGATCCTGCGGAGATCCACAGCTGCGTGTGAAAATATACAGAGATGAAGCACTTGGGGAGGTGAACGGGTGTGGAAGTGGGCCGGGGGGGTTTGTGTGGGGGTCCGGGGCACACAGGGTTGAAGATATGAACCATGGGAAGCCTGGAAGCTCTCTCATGGACAATATGGAGCACGCTCACAGGTTTCCAGGCTGCTAAAGTGATTGTTAAACACACGGCCTCCTCAAGAGGTGCGCGCCACACGTTAGGAACGTTCCGGAGCCTTACGTCAGTCCGTCTCGGCTCCTGACAGGACGCACTCGTGCATCCGTACAGGACCCAGCACACTTGCTGCGCATGGGAATCAATTTTTCATCAATTTCTGACTAATTGTTTAGCTAGAACAAATCTGCCATTTGGAGATTAGACAGTCCTACATCCATCATATGTTATTAGCAGCTACTGGGAGCGGACGGCCGTGTTGGGAAGAGCCGCCGTCTGGAATATGTCGCCTGCGGAGACTAGGTTTGGTGAGATTACAACGTATCTGTGTGCAATTAGGAGCCATTAGAGGTAGATGGTCTGCTTAAGATTCTGAGGGCGTTATCCTCAGAGAGCAGCAGCCCTGTTCTTTGGTCATCTCTCACTGATCTGGATTGATTCTTTTTTTCAATAGTTTATAAACTAAAACCTCTACACGAGACCTTCCACTGTCATAAAAATTGCCACACAGCTCATGAAACTGGCCAAGATCATTAACAAAATTATTAAGTTTATGTAATATTAATTTGAGTATTTAAACAGTCAGTTACAGTCATAATTGTTCCTATGCAGAAATTGCATTTCTATCTTAAACGTTTAATACCGTGTCTATGTGTAACTCCCTCAGACAAACATAAGCCGAACTGAATCGTTTGTATCTGCTGACTGAGACCGAGCTGGCTAAGCTCAGACTTCACAGCACTGGAAGACGAGCAGTAGTAATTTCCATTTCTAATAAGATATTTCTAAGAGAACATGAAACAATAAAAAAAAACTGATTTGCTTTTATAGTTAAAAAAGGTTAAAACTACAGAATATTGTGGTTTTGTGGTGTTCTTAGCAGGTACAGGGTGCTCTCATCTGGACCAGAGCTGTCATCTACATCAGAAGCTGCTTTAGGTTTATCATAAGCTGTTAAAGAAAAGGTTCTGGTGTGGCTTGCTTACGGGAGGTTATTAAGGCAATGAAACAAAAAAACCCTTTCATCTATCTCTGTCTCACACTCACTCCCTCACACACCGTCACGCTCATTCACACAACACACACACACACACACACACACACACACACACACACACACACACACACACACACACACACACACACACACTAACATGCTTGGACATACACTCACACACTGACACACTCCCTCATACCCTCACGCACACTCACTCCCTGACAAGATCACACCCACGTGTACGCACGCACGCACCCACACACATTCAGTCACACACTGTCTGGCTTCAGCGTGGGGGGGGAAGCCCAGCGATGTGGGCTGATTTTGTAGACAGCAGCAGTATCATCTCACCTTAGACACACACACACACACACACACACACACACACACACACACACACACACACACACACACACACACACACACAGCAGCAGCAGCAGCAGCAGCTTCCCATTCAGCATGCACAGCTGCACGCTTAATGTTGCTGTGAGTGTGTGTGTGTGTGTGTGTGTGTGTGTGTGTGTGTGTGTGTGTGTGTGTTGCTGTGTGAGTGCATGCAACACAGGCACAACATTCAACATCCTGCGTTTACTTTCGGTGTGGAGCACATATGTAAACACTATGTCTCAGAAGCAGCTTTGAAATGGGCCTGATTTGTCCAACGGCCCTTTGTCCAATCGAATACAACCAACTATAGTTCTTCATTAACACCACCCGGGCCTCCACCCTTTTACCGCAGGTCTCTGGCTACGTCCCATTAGTATTCCACACCGCTCTTCTCGCTACTCAGCGCCCCAATACAGCACATTAAAGTCTAATTATGGGTGTGAGAGATATTGATCTCTTAATCAGACCCCTTGTATACCAGAATCACATACATGCACGCGCACTCGTACAAACACGCACGTGCTCACACAAAGGCCGGGTTCAGGAGGTTGACTACTGCGGGTCTTACCACATTGATGCCACCAGAGTTTTCCAGGCTGCACATGCCCTCGAGGGGTGCCATGCCAATGGTGGTGCCCTTGAAAATCACACCGCTGCCAGGGAACAGAGAGAAATATCTAAGAAACGTCGTCTGATTTGTGAAGTCATGTGAGAGAGAGAGCTGGATTCCCTGATTAGACATAAGAATGTGGAATATTTCTATAAAGCTGACAGCTTTGTGTGTGTGTGTGTGTGCGTGTGGTAGCAATCAAAAGTTTGAGCACACTTGCTGAAAGCTGTTTTTCCCAAATTACTAGTTTCTGTAAATAGGTTATTAGGAAATGAAAGAACATGAACATATTACAATATTCAAAACCCCAAACATTGGAATTAATGAAGCCAATAAAAAAAAAACTAAACTGAAAATTGTGTCTAAATGCTGGCTTCCTCAGAACACCCCCCTCTCTTCTCCCTTGACCTAAAAACAGCTTCAGCGCACCAGGGAGGGATTTGGTTCCGTTTCAGCTGTAAATCACTGCCAAGTTTCCGCGGTCCTTTAATTGAGCTGTGGCTGGCCATGAACTGAAAATATTTACATTTTCACACATCCTGAAATTTTCAGTAGTAGTTACGCACAGGAATACACAGACAAGCAGGTACGCGACTCGGCAGGTCTACTCCATGGCCGGGCTAGTGGTGTGTGTCTGAGCTCGGACGCTGGGACTGACGTGAGGAGCTGGGCGTTGTCGTGTTTCTTGCGGGACTTGAGCTTCTGTCTCCATTGCAGGAAAGACCAGAGAGTGGCGTTGGGCTCCTCATTAATGATGCACTGATCCCGCTCCGTCCACACTTCTAAGCCAATCAGAGGGACCCGTATATTCAGAGCCCTGTAGAACTGACCAATCACAACATACTGTATGAGCAATGAAACACTGAGTGTTACCGAGTGCTAACATTATAAATTGCAAAACACAGGACAAAAGAGATTTCAACATGCAAATAATGGCATATTCAGAATTGCATGTGTTCCAGTCAGTGTGTCAGAAACAACAAATACATCTTGTTGTCCAATAAACCAAAAAAATGCCCCCACATACCTTATCAACATAATTTGCAATTTCCATGATTCTCCGTTTAGTTTTATCAAGGTCCTTGTTTTGTTTTTTGTACTATTAAAAAATAAAGACACATAGTCTTATTATTAAATGTACCTTTAAATGGTCAATGTAAATCTTTAAGTGTCAAATAAGTTAAATACCATCTTATAAGAATAAGTCACACTTTAGCTTACAAGAATTAAAGTCAAATGCCAGCTTACAAGAAAAGATGTCAAATACCAGCTTACAAGAATAAAAGTCACACATCATTCTTACAAGAATGAAAGTCAAATACCAGCTTACAAGAATAGATGTCAAATACCAGCTTACAAGGAGTAATTCAAAGATCATTTAGACTGTGTTTCTATTTAGCATTTACACTACCCTCTAGAGTTGGTATTTATAAATAATTTATATATTATATTGATGATTTGAACAGTATAGGATGAAGCAACATTAACCCGAAAGCCTGATAACCCAAGTCTAAATGATGGTGATTACGAACATCACCATACGAACACTACCGTGAAACTCACTCAATTGTGCCTTAAAGGCCCTTTCATCACCGTCTCCACCCATATTTCCTCTTGTGTGGACGCAAAGAGACACGACCAGTGAGACCGGAAGAGTCATGAAAATAGCGAGATGGACAGGCTCGGCAATCAAGTACCGCTCACTTGATTACTGTATTTAAAACAGCGAGCGTTACTCTGAAACCTCTGCTGATATCACACGCACAGGGATCGTTGGCCCTGTCCTGCGTGCGCTTTAGAGGCTGTGATCAGCTGCTGGTGGTGGAAGGAGCACAATATGTTCTGCTCGGCGTAAACTGCAATTAACAGAGCAGTGGGTGTGAGGGGGGTGGGGGGGGGGGGGGGGGGTGACGGCCTTACCAGTGCGTTGTCAGCTACTATATAAAGCTCCGTGTACTTGGTGGTACCCCAAGCATTGCGCTTAACCTGTGGATTGAAACAGACGTTGAGGTAAGTGCTTGGGTTTCTATCACTCGATGGACCCACAGTTGTCCGGCCTTCCTCTGCAGTGCTCTGCAGAAGCTCTTCGATCATCAGAGAGGAACAGGCTAATGTATGACGCAGGTGCGGAGGGAAGGTAGTTTGAAATCTGCTACTTCAATTAAACAAGACAATCTGGAATGGAATACAAAAAACAGAAAGTAAAAGATTAAGTGATCCTTCAAATTCGGCTTAAGTAGAAATCCGTCCTGTAATTATACCGAATGTTCACAGTAAAAAGCAAGTATTTATTAAGTGGTCAAAACATTTCAGTGGCAAATTGCCCTGGCTCCCAGGTGCGGAGCTGGTTTGTGTTCTGCTTAGGCCCAGTTGCTGCTCTGCTAATAGCCCCGCACCGGCAGTAAAGAGCTACACTCAACACAGCAGCTATTTAAAAATGACGTCATCTTTTTGACTCTTCTGTGATAACCACCTAACTACCAGCGTTACTGTTTACAAACACACCAAATCAATACTTGAGGTTAAAAACATACACCAAAACAGAGGTTTCTTTTTGAGATTCCACGCACAAAATTTGCAAACCACATTCTGAGGCCATTCAAGACCATATGTATACAAAATAAAGGTTTGCTCTTGCACGGTCACCCTATATGTGCATGTGAAATGACTTTATATAAGCCATAATGATTTTTAATCTATGTAGATATTTGCCATGTAGTCGTGTTAGCAAGGAACTTGCGATGAAGAGCATGGAGCACAGAAATGTCTCAAATAGCGAATCCCGTCAGAAGGGCCTTGGCATACTTCACTGGACAAAGGCAAACGCTTCTAGAGACTTCTAGAGAGCAGAGTGAGCACTACCGGCTCCGTTCTGACATTCTTCAGAATGCCCATCAACATTCGCATGGCCACTTGTGCCGCTGTGTCCTCGACGTCCGTGTCCTCGACGTCCGTGTCCCCACTCTTATCCGGGAGTCTGATTCTGTCTGTCCCACAGCACGATGGAGTCGAGGTTGTTTTCACCAAGATGCGATGAAGAGTGAAGATGAAGAGTGTCCACTCGACTCTACGGCTCTTTAAGGCAGCTGTGACCAGTCATTTAAAACGGCGCAAGCTAAAACTAGTGCTATAAAACATCTCCTCAGAAGACGAGTGAAAGGGAAGACGTTAATTTGTCTGATTTGCATACACGAGTCATTTACTCCAAGTTGGACTAAGAAGGTGCATGTAGAATGCTTCCTAACAACAGGACAACAGGGCACCTCAATTGAAAGCTGTATTTTGCTATAAGTTTGATCCAGTCAGTGGTAATCTTGTGTGTAAGTGGCTTTGCTGTATGTGGGAAGGTCCTGGGGCTGTTTCATCATTCACAATCGAATATCGTTCGGATTTTCTCATCAGCATCACAGAGAACAACTGTGAAGAACTTTCGTCTAAATTTCGCTCGTCTAAATGATCTCTTGCTTTCGTGGGGTTCCGGGGAGCCAAAACAAACAGCAGACCAACGCTCTGTTCATTAACGCAAAATGTCTTCATCATAATGTCATATTTGCTTTTCTCCAAAGAGCCTAAATGACTTTACCCAGCAGACTGGATTGCATGTGACATATTAAAGCCTTTTCAGCTGGCAAAGGCTCGGAGAACGGGCCCATCCTGCTTGTTGGCTTGTGGCCGACCTTGTGCTGTCTATTTCAGGGAGAGAAACACACGAGGAGCTTGTGCTCCCCCGAGGAGACGGCATTACTGTCAGAGCAGGCACAAAAAGGACAAACACACCAGACACGAGGTGCCTCTCTCCCAGCCAATCAGTAACCTTCTTCGACCCTCGTCGCTGATCAGGGCTTAAGCGGGATCTAGGGCACTTAAGTCCTAAGCCCTGTGGCGTAGGTCTCCCCTTGGGTTATCATAACGCAGCCCAACTACAGCTAAAAACAGCACGTGGTGAATCTCAGAGCAAGCGACTGTCCTAACCCGCAGAACGCGATGTTCCCGTACACAAGTGCCTTTGGTTCAATAAGACCACAACCCTGGCAACACGGAGAGCCCGATTAGACTGTCACTCATGCACGCGTAGGACAGGCCGTACAACTACATCTTGTACGAGAAAGCCATGAACACAACAGACGCGACTGGAGTTTGACAATGATAATGACTCATTTTTACAGGTCCAGAGACATTCACAGATGGAAGATGTTTCAAAATAGCCGTTTATCAACAGACCTGCTTTAGACTGACGTCTCTCAAATAACCTCCACGTGGAACAGTGTGTGTGCACATATGTGATGCTGGTAACCCCAGCAGTTTAATATGGCAGTGTATTGGTAAGAGGAGCATTTATAAGAATAACATTCTCTTAGGTACATCAACAGAACACACTCTGAGGCTGAAGAATTGCTCATAAATACCCTTTGATGCAAAGGTTTAAGGAGACCGCTGAACGGGCTCTCACGTCCAGCCTGGTGGCCGTGTCCGCACGCGCCCCCCTTGATTGGCAGGTCGTCCGTATGATAGAAGGCGTGGTGAAGAATCTCCTGGCCCCCTACGGGCTCCAGGTAGAACGCGTCACTGGAGTTCAGTACAACCAGGCCCCTGTGAAAGGAATCATAGAGGTCAAAAGGTCGTGTAAGAATAGGGACTCACGTCGGTCCAGACACGACATCCTCGTCAGATTTGAGTAATCGTGCATGCTGAATTGTCAACTGTGCGATGGAGTTGCTGAAGTAACATAAAGGGTTTGCTTAAACATTTTTGTATTGCATTGTGGCTTGATCTATTGATTCAACGTGCTAAGCTAACAGTATATCCCACCACACAGTTGTATTGTCTAGACAACAAGCAAAATGTTTGTTAAAGGTTGCTTTACAATTACACAGCTTCTACATTCAGTCACACAGCAAAGAGAAGCAGCATCCAAGCGCACACAGTGTACTCTCAGACAGAAAGCTCAGCCCCCCGGGGAACTGAAGCTGGTGCAGTCGTGGAAGAGAAGACACCACCCAGGACAGAGCACCACCCACCACTGGGCATGCAGACGGCCAATCATTCACACACACTCACAGCAGGACTACTTTATTAGACTTGCAGACACACCCAATCATACATTCTCACACACACACACACACACACACACACACACACACACACACACACACACACATACACCAGGATGACCTACTTGGGCTAACCAATTCACCCAACCGCCATGTTTTCGGGTTGCGGGAGGAAACCGGACATGAGGAGAAAATGGAAACTCCACCCGGGCGGGGATGCAAACCCAAGACCCTGGTACTGGGAGGCAAACGTACTAACCACCGAGCATTGTGTGGACCGCTATGAACGCAAGAAGCTGATGAAGAGGTATGAGGTTTCTTTCTCACATTAGTAAGCACAGACTTCTCCACCTCCTGGTAGGAGAGAGCTAGAGTAAACGCGGGTTGTTCATCAGCTGTAGTCTGTTTGGTGTGTGTGTGAGTGTAAACACACGCAGATGAGGACGAGCAGATGGAAGGTGAGCGTTGGCCGCTCGCGGTTGGCGTCAGTTCTTCGGTGTGGGGTTGGTGCATCCCTAGCACCCAACACCTGCCCTTGTACATGCTCGTCGTGGAGGAGGAGAGCCATCATATTTATCCTGCCTTTCTGGGAGCCATCAGCAGGGGGCTCCTGAAAGCCCAGATGGCTATGAAGGTTGTGAAGGTTAGGCCACAGCACTAAACCATGTGTTATGGATGAGTCCTGCTGTAATCACTGGTGACACTCACTTCAATGTTTAATGGCGGCTTTTTCTGTCCTAAAATCTCTCTCTTTTTCTCTCTCTCTCACTCTCTCTCTCACACACACACACACACACACACACATCGAGCGACACAACAAACGCGTGCATTGTGGTGAAGGAGAATTTTAATAACTTAACAGTCTTTTAATGGGCACCGTTGTGAGTGGTAGTCACTCACAGGTGAAGTGGATGCTGTTCTAAAGGTGGCTATCTGGTTTCTAAACACCGACAATGGAAAGCCATTCCTCGACAGTAAAAATCGATGTCAGCGCTTACACCGACATGTCACACAACAGTGTCCTGCTTTATTAGTTCAACAGTTTCTGCGCATATTGTACTTCTTGAGACGTTACATGGCACGCAGCAGCGTTGTGTGGGATAAATCAGGCAGACCTGTGTGAATAGGATCTGTTAGCATTGAACTGGGCTCCCAAATAGCCTGAACAATTGCCCCCGTCTAGAGCTGGATCTAAACACGGCATACGAGCACTAAACGCGCAGGTCCCAGCGTAGTACAATTGGGGGTGGTCCTCTGCTCATAAGAAAAACAGAGAAACAAAACTACTAGTGATGAAAAAAGCTTGCAAATGAAGGAGAAGGAGTCGTAGGAGAAGGGTGAGACTTCAATCAAACAGTCAAAAACAAAGCCTGTTTCTAGTGGACACGGAACGGCTGGGATATGCCATGGAAAGCTGGAAAGGATCAGGAATTTGGCCCGACGTGAGTCCACACCGCCATCTGGTCTGGGGTCAGTGGTCCAAGCGAGTGGCAGCAGTGAGTTTGTGGACTGCGTGAGACGGTCCAACAGCCCTGAGCTGACCTGAGCTCAGTGCAGAGAGCATGTCGCAAGCAGTCAGGCGGGGGAAATGTTTTAAGCATTCGACAACAAGCGAAATCAATTGACGCTTGTTAACATTCTGCGAATGTAAGTGCTCGCTCGCTTGTCTGAAGACAAATTTTGTTTAATCTTCAAGGACGAAAATTTATTATTAGAATAATGGCTTCTATCCAGCTGTCAAAGCCTCAAATGGGAGAAATTGTTCTGAAAATTACAAGGCATTCTCCAGTCACTGCACCACCTCAAGCAGGTTCGGGGTTTGCTTTGAATTGCCTTGGCATGATCCTTATTATGTTTGGAAACACTTTTCTGTTTCATAAGTGCCAACGTTTTCAATTGCTGATTCCAGGCTTTCCAGCGTTAAATACACACTGCCCACTTTCGGCTCCAGCAACTCCAGTGGCACGATTACAGAGAAACCGGAGCTACAGTGAGAATTCAGACCACAGCAGGTTTGAGAGAGCAGGACGCCAAACAACTGAAAATGCAAATCCAACCTGCTTATTCCATTGTTTCATTTGACCAAAAGTCTCAACATTAGCTATTGTTAATGAGCGTGTCTTTGTCAATTGAAAGACCCACACCAGTATCTCCTGAGACCAACATATAGTACCAAACATGTTCCAAAAACCTGAGTGGTGAGGAGAACACAGTAAGACTTGGACTGTGTCCTCCATCTCTCTCTCTCTCTCTCTCTCTCACACACACACACACACACACACACACACACACACACACACACACACACACACACACACACACACACACACACACACACACACACACACACACACACACACATCTTGCATGCTCCATGACCTCAGCTAGTGTTGCATCAACCAACAGTTTGTCTGGCTCACCCCACTACATAAATCAAAACTTTTTATAGTTTTGTGACCCACAGAGAATCAAATGACATAAGGCACTGGGTATATACCTCACTCCAACACAGGTACTCAGTGCAGTCCAGGAAGAGGAATGTCCTCGAACACGCCCATGATAGAAACAATGGTCCTAGACAAAGAGAAAGCAAAAGACACACAGAAGAGAGAAAGAGAGTGTTTTATGACACAGGCTTTAATGTCAGGGCAGCAGGGCTAGAAATCAATTCAATATGACATGTCTAAATCTAGAACGTTCCTCAGGAAATAGAAAGGAGAAGCTTTTCAACTGGAGTGACATTTGAAGCTAAAATAATCTAGTGCAACAGTCCAATCAATAGCGATTCTTGTGGTGATATTTATACATCAAACAGGATTTTATATTTTTTTACATGCCACTGATGTCTTACTTGGAACAGGACAGAGTGCTATTATTGACCTTTGACATTACTGGGGGAAAACTCCCATAATGCGCACTCTCCTGAGCCTTCTGCCAACATTTGGGAAATAATTGCTCCACTTAATTTTCCTGAATCAGATCCAAATGGTGCATGGGTGTGAGTCTTGGGCTATTTAAAGAGCTCCTTCGAACGATCAGAGCGTGAAATTAGCTCATTTATTTGAACAGAGAGGAAACAAGGTGGGACGGCCATGCGCAGCGGACGCGCAAATCAGTCGCCACTGGAGACACCGGCTGACAACCTGCGCGGTTGAGAACCTCACTGGCGGTTCCGACAGCACTACAGCAGCAGGACGGGCCCTGGAGACAGCATACACTCCAAGCCACTTCCGCATGTTCACTCAGATCTACATAATTCTGCCCTTACCCCAAATGTAGACGATCACCCATGACATTTACTTCTGAAATCCTGTCATTTATAAAACTGGGCGAACGTCTGGCCAAAATGGCTAATGTGATCTATATAGATAACAGATTGATAACCAGTGTCAGGAAGCACACACACACACACACACACACACACACACACACACACACACACACACACACACACACACACACACACACACACACACACACAGGTCTACTGAGTTTACTTAATGGGAGATGCATTTGGAATGCAGTCTGCAAGATGCTAATTAGCCTCACAACTTCAGTGAAACACTCACGAAGCAAAATTTATACACATCTCAGCTGATCGACTACATGTGGGTTAAGGGGAAAACTGAATAAATTGAATAAACATGGTTCTTGTAGAGTTCTATATGGGGCTTTGGAGATGTTAAAGCATCCACTGAATGTAAAACTTGTTTCTGCTGCTGTAATGCTTTTTAACTCTGTCAATACCCAAATGTCCATGCCAGTCTGATAATGTAGGTATATGTGCAATGTGCATACCTACAAAATATTGTAACCAGGCGCTGGACTGAGAGAAGCTTATAAAAAGAACAAGAATCTGCATTTTAGAGTGTTAAGAAAAATCATTCCTTAGAGGCAATGACTAGAGACTACTGTGAGCATCCGTGTGTGGTGAAGAGCCCAACGTTTGTAAGCACAAGGTCACAGGGTCTGATCAGTCTGGAATAGGCTGTGTAGTAAGGCGCAGAGAGATAGCAGGGAAGATTGCATTCAGAGGGATTTTATCAAACATCCAATTTCCCCGTCTAAAGGTGCTGGGCAAACCGGCCAATATTTGGCTCTGGTTGTGAATCCAAGAAGTGAATCTCTTAAATCTCTTCAATGTAGCTAAATGCTAATCCTATGGATTTTTGCTATTTTCCCTCAAGATTCAACCTGAACAGAAACCAAATTACATGCCAAGTTAGAGTCAAATTAGTTAATTGGCAATCACACCGTGAGAGTGAATCTGAGCTTTGGGAAGAGTCCTGTTGGGCTTGTGGGTGTAGCCAGACATGCCACACAGCCATTAAGAGTAACCAGCTTCTAAAAAGTGGGTACAGCGTGATTGCACTGGTGGTTTGGAGTTGCGGTTCAGAAAAACAGCACACTGTCAGCAACACACAGCTGCCATGTTGGCCTTAGAATCTCATTCTTTATCTTCTGACACGATCTAAAATGGTAGCACTCAAAACCAAATTGCTATCTTAAGAGATTAATAATTTTTCTTTTACAAAACAGCAGCGCATGGCTTGTAAAAAAAAAAGGGGGGGGGTCAGAATCGTTGTCTGGCATACAGAGCCATGCGAGCAGCTGCACATCGACCCGGTTTCCTCCTGCAGACGGAACAGATGTTTCCTCACAAAGACACGGAGTGCATCACACAGGAAGACGCTCGGTGTAAAATAATGACCAGCAACCAAAGGCCTCACGTTTCCTGTGTCCACAAACACACAATTTCACAACTCCGCACCATGTAATTCGTGACTTGCAAATGCCAGCAAATTAGATGAGACCTGAATAGGCTTTAATAACTGTTCCTGACATATGAAATAGAATTCTAGTAATATGCAGCTCACATGTCATGACAGTGTAATCTGCCTGACATGCCACTATCAGCCCTGGGGTTTCATATGAGGTGTGACTTTTTCATTAGCACTAGAAAATGCAGCTGTTACCCCTGAATAGGCCCATACCAGTGCACAAGTGGGCGAGAAGGTCATTTTAACAAGATTAACAGTAGTATCAGTGTCAAATCAGTAAGTGAAACTGCTTTAGCAGCGCGCCAGGCGTGTATCTGCCAAAAGAATGAATGTAAATGAAAATGTAGCAACACCGGGTTCATTTAGGACCCGCCGCGACATTTGAAACAAAACAAGCCTGTACAAGTGAAGTATTTCGAGCGGCAGTGTAAGTAGAAGAAGACACCGGCAGTCACATTGCAATCTACGTTCTCAGTTCCGCTTCCTCTAGATAAGAGGTGACGGTGAGCGGCAGGAATGTAAGATTTTAGATCAAGATCTAGATTAAGCGCGGTAGCCAGGTCGCTCTGGAACGCCGTTACCGCGCGTGAGCCGCGCGCACGTGTCACGCGCGTCCTGCAAGAAGTCTCTGCGCGCAGCTCCTCAAGGGCAAGACGTCAGGACGCACACAGGACGCGCCGCACGCTTCGCAGCGCCAGCAAACGCTCCCGTCTTAATCGAGGCTGGCAGTTCACACCTCGGCAGCAAGCGACAGGAGCACAGGTGAACTTTTTTCTTTCGCTCCTTCCTGCAAGCGTATGCAATAAAATGGCCCAGGTAAAAACTGCACTCAGCAGCAAAAAAAAAAATAAATGAAAAATAATAATAAAAAGGGAGACATAAAACTTGCTACATCTTCGAAGCGCGTGTGTTAAGCCATCCGTTATAGCAAAAAGTTGCTCTCAGAAAAATAGGTTGCCCCTGATGTAGGATTCATTGCAAAGTCTGCAGTTGTCTTCCACCTAAATGATCATGTGATCACATGGCCTAACGGATGAGGATGATGCCCTTGGGAGAAAGTATGGAGAGGAGACAGGAGAAGAGAAGAGAGGAAGAAAAGCGGAAAGGGAATGAAAGAGAGAAAGAGAGCGCGAATGAAAGAATGAAAGATGGAGATAAAGGGGACCATAAATCTTACTTACAGTGTGGTTGTTAGTGTGGGTTATAGGCCGGCCATCTTCATAGTGAGTCATAGTGAATTCTTTTCCCAGAAGTTCCCTGAAACACACACACACATACAAACAAAGACAACTGTTTAATTTTTTGCTCATAAAAACATTTACACTGAAAAACATCCCATACATTAGAGCATTCATGTCCTTTGATGACACATTTATCACTCGCAATCTCATTGAACGTATTTCCTCCACAGCAGCAGACAAGCAGTGCAGCTGCAGACTAATCTAAACAGCCCCCTCAGCAAACTGCGTGATTTTGATAAACACCCCTCTGCTAGAGTGATGAGATGTTTTGGCTGCATGCTATTCCCTCCTTCCCCAGCCAAACCCATCAGACCAGGAGGAGGACAGGCTTGGACACCACGTTCGGAGAATGCACATCCATCAGCACCGGTTCCAGTTCCGTGTGTGTGTACACTCTGTTGACCAACCCTGACTCCAGTTTTGTACACCATTTTGACCAACACCAGTTCGGTTCTGTGCGTTTTCACCATTTCGACCAACACGGCGCCTATATTCAATCGTGAAAATGAAAACGCAAAATGCTTCTCTTCCCTCTTCAAAGCTGTGAGTGGGCTTCAAAGCAGAGAGCTCCCAGTTCAGACGGTGCGCAGATCCAGGTCAACACTTCTTTCCTCCACCAGTCCTCCCATTACAGGTGAAATCTTTCTCATCATCATGCTTTCATGAAACTGGAGTGTGCCAAGAGAAGCCTGGCGTAAGCTTCAGTGCAGTCACATGGCAGTTGGGCTTCAGTATGAGGGGGGGAGGGGAGGGCCCTGGTGGTCAGAGCTAGGCTGTGGGGGGGGCCCTGGTGGTCAGAGCTAGGCTGTGGGGGGGGGCCCTGGTGGTCAGAGCTAGGCTGTGGGGGGGGCCCTGGTGGTCAGAGCTAGGCTGTGGGGGGGGGGCCCTGGTGGTCAGAGCTAGGCTGTGGGGGGGGGCCCTGGTGGTCAGAGCTAGGCTGTGGGGGGGGCCCTGGTGGTCAGAGCTAGGCTGTGGGGGGGGGCCCTGGTGGTCAGAGCTAGGCTGTGGGGGGGGCCCTGGTGGTCAGAGCTAGGCTGTGGGGGGGGCCCTGGTGGTCAGAGCTAGGCTGTGTGTGTGGGGGGGGGGGGGCACTGGTGGTCAGAGCTAGGCTGTGGGGGGGGGGGCCCTGGTGGTCAGAGCTAGGCTGTGGGGGGGGGGCCCTGGTGGTCAGAGCTAGGCTGTGTGTGTGTGTGTGGGGGGGGGCACTGGTGGTCAGAGCTAGGCTGTGGTTAGGGAGACAGGCACTGGAAAATGGGAGGATCAGACTCCACAGTCTAATCACCACATTTATTTTCCACACCACTCGCTTGGTCATTCTCTCTTTCTCTCTCTCTCTCTCTCTCTCTCTCTCTCTCTCTCTCTCTCTCTCTCTCTCTCTCTCTCTGTCACACACACACACACACACACACACACACACACCCACACACGCTGCAATCCCTACCCGCCCAACCCCCAAACGAACACGCATGCAAACACCACGCACACACATCACACACAAACACACACCATCTACCATATCATACGTGGCAGCTCACGCGGCCCTAATTGCGGTCTTTGGACTCGGCGGGCTGGACTCGGCGGGCCGGGGATTAGAGGACTCTTTAGCCAAGCACAGCCATGCTGCACCGGCAGGGCGTCTGCTCCCCACCGACGGCACAAATCAACGGGTACGGAGGGTGCAGCTGGTCTGGTCTGCAGCCCCGGTGTGCCCCGGTGCCCCTCTGGACTAGTCATTAACTGCCAGTGCTGATCCTAATGGAAAATAAATTATACATTGCAGGCTTTCGGCAATGACTGAATGACAAATAGTAGACATAGAATGTTTACAAACCAGCCTATCGATACGAGTGTGCGTGCATTTGTTTGTGTGTGCGTGCGTGTGTGTTTGCGTATGTGTGTGTGCACGCGTGTGTGTGCACATGCATGTGCATGCGTGTTTCTGTGTGTTTGAGAGTCAGAGAGGGAGAGGGAGGGGTGGGGGGGGGGGGGGGGGGAGAATAGCCATTTCCTAATACATGCTGTACCCATGGGCAGCTCTTTCATTCACAGCAGGTTTAAATCCACAGTGGGTTTCAATCCAATATTCTGTTGTAAATTGTCAAGCTTTCCAAGCAGACAAAACTCAAACATGAAAATGTCACAACCATATGACACTGAGCATCTGAAAGTCTACAGACATCAGGGAAGACAGGGCTGACAGGGAAGAAAAGAAGACTCAACATGGATGTATCTATCACCAGACAACATGGGTGTATCTATCACCAGACAACATGGGTGTATCTATCACCAGACAGCATGGATGTAGCTATCACCAGACAGCATGGGTGTATCTATCACCAGACAACATGGGTGTATCTATCACCAGACAACATGGATGTAGCTATCACCAGACAACATGGATGTAGCTATCACCAGACAACATGGATGTAGCTATCACCAGACAACATGGGTGTAGCTTTCACCAGACAACATGGGTGTAGCTATCACCAGACAACATGGGTGTAGCTTTCACTAGACAACATGACCTTTAGCATTTGATAAATGTGTAATGATGCCAACAATGTTCAATGCCAACCTGTTGTTTCAGCACACACTGCCACTGTGATTTCAGAGCAGAGTGTGTGTGTGGGTGTGTGTGTGTGTGTGTGTGTGTGTGTGTGTGTGTGTGTGTGTGTGTGTGCGCGCGTGTGTGTGCGTGTGTGTGTGTGTGTGTGTGTGAGACTGTGTGCAGTGCGTAAAAAGTCAAAGTCTGTGACATTTGGAACAAAGTCTTTTTAATTAAAGGACTATATATGCCCAAATCATAATATACTTCTCATTTCTGATGTTATTTCTGTGTCCCAACTCTCAAACGTTTCCACAAATCATGCCACTCCAGCATGTATGTCAGACAACACTGCCAATACATTAATCATAAATCACACTGAACAAAGGAGATGAATACAAAATACGAAGCTGGTTGCAGCCAACATTGACGGGTCACCCAAACGCACATAGCACCTCGCATCTAATGCAGTAATTAATGCAATACTGGCATTACCTATATTGTTTTAATGGTTCGCTATGGCACAATTAAGCTAAATATCCCATCCATTTGGCCAGGCTTCAGCGTAGCACTCTGGCAGCGAAAAAAAAGGACCATTCCCAGAATTCACCTCGGCTGAGCTGTTCGGAAAAGCCCAGACACTCTGGTTCTGAGCAGCTCCTCGTGTTCCCCCCGGTAGCAGGAACTTCCAGAGGGTGAACAGCGGGCAGACGGGAGTCAGACGACGGAGGCGAAGCGGCGTAGCGCAGGAACCGCGGGGCGGATCAGGACCAGTCGCACTGCTTCCGACCCTCCGCTGAAGCATCAAAGTCAAGCAGCCGCACTGTTCTCAGATCAGCAGACGAGGGAGGACTCCTCCCGACCCTGCAGTGACGCGTACCTTCACGGTGACCCTGCCTCCCAGAAGACCCGAGCAGACGTAGAACGCTAATTAGCAAAGTCATCGCTCATTTTTATGTGACTTCTAAATAAATCTTGCTGCAGTTGGAAATTATAAATCTGCATTCTGTACTGGATTTAATGCACGCTTTGTTGCCAAGTGATGGAGATGGATTTAAAGATTTATGGCTATATATATATTTTTTTAGTTATGGCTATATTATATTTCTATAACATGCTTGCCAATCTTACTCTTAAAGAACAAGCTTAAATTCAAATATGCATATAATGTACGGCGTGAGGAAAAATCGATGGTTTCTTGTGGGAGCAAACACCTACCAGGACCCAGTGGGCAATGCTTCTGTGCATCTATTAAATGCATTTTGTAAACAAAGGAGCTATAGAGGAAGGCATGGCTTCACATAGTCAACGTGTTGTTCTCATGCCTAATTGGCCTGTTTTTTTTAGAGTCATGAGGGAATAATGCTCTCGTGTGATAAACGCAAACTGAAGGCACATTTGTATTCCACATTCCTCATATCTACATACGCCGTCTACATTCAAATCACCTCGGCCGGCTGGGTCTTACGCTCCAACAGCGGAGGACGGTACCGGGCAGGTTAGGAGGTGCTGTTCTTTTTGAGCTGAACGGGTCGTGAAAGCGTTCCTCAGCAAGCCCTCGGCTCAATATTTCAGGACGCAAGCACTGGCCGGGGGGTAGCGGCGGGTCGAGAATTAAGCCCAGCTCAGCTGATGTAATTCCTGTTAATGAGCAGGCCTGAGCCATGTGACAAAGCTTAACTGGATTCTGGTGTGAGTGAGGGGGTGGTAGTGTGTGTGTGTGTGTGTGTGTGTGTGTGTGTGTGTGTAGGGGTGTGGGGTGGGTGTGTATGTTTGAGTGTGCATGCATGTATGTATCAGCTTCTCCTGCTAATGATCATGGTGATGAGTCCAGCTAGGGGCACACGGTAAGCAGCAGAGCAGAGCATGAAAGAAGGAGAGAGAGGAGGGCTCAAAGGAGAAGACATGTCAGTCAAACCTGTCTTGAGGGCAGGGGGTTGAACTGAGAGAGAGGGAGGGAGACAGAGAGAGAGAGAGAGATGGAGAGAAATTGCTAGTATAGTGGCTTGATAAGAAGCCATCGAGTTTGTGAAAAATAATCTAAGCAATAGCAAAAACACATTGTTATTGTCTGAGGGTGTGTATGTGTGTGTGTGTGTGTGTGTATGCTATTTCGAACCACTCCAGGAGTCTGTAAGAGCTGTCCAATGGGCTTTGTAGATTAATGTTCTTGTTTATGTGCAGCTGTACCGAAGAGCCAGAAGATTCTAGGACAGTTTTGTGTGTGTGTGTGTGTGTGTGTGTGTGTGTGTGTGTGTGTGTGTGTGTGTGTGTGTGTGTGTGTGTGTGGTATTAAGGGTGTGGGCTCCTCCACCAGAATTATAACAGGTGCACATTAGCAATCAGCAGTATGTGGAAATTACTCACCAGCCACATCTGAAAGACTTTACTTCCTTCGCAATGAATGGAGGTCCAGAGAGGACACCAAACATGTCCCTCCAGTGTGTGTTATGAAAACAGGACTCGGCGCACGGCCTCCTCCCGGCCCTCCTGCTCACAGCAGCTAACAGAGCCCACACAGCTCTCTCAGTCAACAGGAAAGACCAGGCTGCAGTGGGACGGGCTGGAGAGAGACGGGCTGGACTAGGACGGGCTGGAGAGAGACGGGATGGACTAGGACGGGCTGGAGAGAGACGGGATGGACTAGGACGGGCTGGAGAGAGACGGGATGGAGTGGGACGAGCTGGAGTGAGACGGGATGGACTAGGACGGGCTGGAGTGAGACGGGCTGGACTAGGACGGGCTGGAGAGAGACGGGATGGAGTGGGACGAGCTGGAGTGAGACGGGCTGGACTAGGACGGGATGGAGTGAGATGGGATGGAGTGAGACATTAAGCGTGGTCCATCTCACTCCTGCTTTAAGTATTAGCACAGGGGTCCATATATAAAAGGGCTTCACAAGCACAGCACCAAGACCTGCGGCTGGGCCGCACTAGAGAGCACAGGGGAAACCAAACTTGCGGTTCTCCTCGGGCTGCAACAAAAACAGGTGTGAGGGTGGAGTAATGAAACCTAGCCCTGCTACTGCTGGTGAACCTCAACCACCATTTTCAGTTCCTGACAAAGGCGTGGCTGGCCACATCAGTAACAGATGCAGCAGCTACTAAAGCTGTAGAGCCGTTTCTAACTAAGGAAATAACATGATGGCATCTGGAGATCCAAGTTCACCTCTACTGACGCTAATGTAGAAATACCAAATGCCATCAGAGAGACACTCGTGTGTAAAAGGAGTCTAAGGCTCCGTGTTAAGAACTTATACACATGCACAGCAAAACAGCAAATGCAAAACAGAAAAAAATTGAACAAATATACTAAATTTACTTATTTACCTTACCAATTTTAGATGTCTAATTATGACAAATTGCCCATATGACAAACTGCCCAAGCTACCCATCACAGGACAGCAAGCCCTACACACACACACACACACACATGCACACACGCATGCACATTCAAACACGCGCGCACGCACAAACGAGCATGTGTGTGCCTTCTTTTAGAGTGTCATTTTCCCTTAATTGTACTGCTGAATGCATCTGCAGTTTTGACAAGCTCTACACTGGATCAGAAGACCTCTGCATCACACTATCACTGTGTTGGTTACTGACATAACCAGCCTACACTACTGGGGTGGCTGCCTCTTCCCAGTTAGAACAGTATGATAAATACTTAATGCACACACACACACACACACACACACACACACACACACACACACACACACACACACACACACACACACACACACACACACACACACACACACACACACACACACACACACACCCCCTGTGACAAGCTGTACAGTGTATGTCCTCTTTTCCTTTGTGTCAAAACACGTCTCTCCCTTTCAGGTTTTTAAACACAGTGGACGTAGTGAGACCAGCTGCAAGCTGTTTCAAGGTGAAATGGAGCCAAGTCTGCTAGCGAGAGAGAAGGGGGAGAACGGGGAAAACAGAGTGAGAGACAGAGTGAGGGAGTGTGTGTGTGTGTGTGAGAGAGAGAGAGAGAGAGAGAGAGGTTGAATGTGTGTTGAGAAATGACCCAGTGACCCAATCAGGACATAACATTCCACTCTTAAGCAGCACCATCTGTGGGCGATCACCGAGCTCACCTCACTCAACACACGCGCTAACACTTAAGCCAACGGCTAAGAAGTGAGCGAGGGAGGCAGCAAGACGGAGAGAGAGAAATCACGGAGAAACAAGACAATTAACTAAGTGAAAAAGGAAAAAAAGAGAGAGAAGCAAAAGGAGAGGTAGCACGGCCCTGCGGCTCCTCCCTAGGGCCCTCTCACCGCTCCCCACACGGCCGTGCTCATGCCGCGGTTCACCACGCGGTTCACGACGTGGCGGTGTACAGGGAGCGGGGGGTGGGGGGGGTGGGGTGCACTATAAATATCTCAGGCCTACAAATACACCGAGCTAGCTCCACTGTAAGACCTCACGCTAAAACAACCCTGTGCACTGTTCCCCGGTGGGGGAAAACGTCACCTTCCTACCTGATGGTACTGAGATCGGAACCTCGGTCTGGCACCACAGCAGCTGTGCGAGCTGCCAGTGTTCAACGGCTTCGTTTTTTTTTTCGTAATCTCAGCTCGTTGTGGACTCCCATCCGCGTACGTGATTGTGCGTGAGCAGTGAGATTAGAGCAGTGCGCTGAACTGGGACGACTGGGACACTTCCCAGCACCGTGGCGACAGCCAGGCAGGCCTTAGCACTGTCCAACCCAGGTGAGCGCTGTCCCTTGCTAAGCTGTACATCATGAAGACGATGTCATTGTTTGAGTTTGTCATCAATCACCACTACAGTTTAAATTATAGCCGTTACTCACGGCGTTGGCTCTTCTATTTATCTTAAGGACTGTGACAGGTTTGTCAGCAGTGAGCCATGCTGGTAGGACACATTCAACTACACTACCATCTGAATCAGAAACCCTATATGCTACTACAGCTGACAGGCGATCACGCCTTTATATATGGCAGCATGGAAGGGGAGGAGACTTGTTAAACCAACACCAGTTTCAACACCAGACAGAGTCGGCCTCGTAAAGAGACTGACCGAAGCAGGCTGGGCCTGCCTTGAGTCAACCTCGCTGGAGTGAGTCAACCTCGCTGGAGTGAGTCAACCTCACTCACACTTGGGCAGCTCTTGGTGCCAAAGAAAGCATTCAGGAACACTTACTCATTGTAAACCGATCCGTGCAAAAACAAGAACACAGCCATTTTCTCACAACAAGTCTCACACAGGCAGACATAAGATTGGTCTTCCAGTCGGAATGTTCTAGGATATTGGCCTCCTGGATGCCTGATATTGGAAAACACTTAAGCTAAGTAACATTTATAGGTTAATTTGTTTGCGTGAGTGCTACTTCCTCTGCTGAAGAATTAGCTGAGACTGATGTGCTCGTTAGCAGAAATGGATGTACTCATCGACACCCTGTAAAGGAAAAGTGCAACAATTGTGCTGCTTTGCAAAGCATGGCCTTAATTCAAAAATCTAACGAGGGTATAACGATATATCGATTATGACTGATACTTTGTAATCGATTATTACAAAAAAAAAGGCTTCAGTGGATGTGATCGCTAAATATTATTGAGGCCTAGGGGTCACACCCCTAGAATTTCAACAAAAACATCCTGCAGATTCCTCCCTTGTCAACAGCACAGCATCTGTCTGCTTTAAAACTAGAACAACACAGACGCTGTGGGGTTTGCTAACCCTAACAGAACCGGTCCTGGTCCGTCGCCTCTGGTGAGATTTTAAGAGTAGACCTTACTTCCAGCCCCACAGCCCGTCCTGCCCGAGCGAACCCACACGAGCGGTTCTGACGAGGTCTCTACAGCGCCACTGCTGATAGGCCCTGAGGGACAGTCTGCCTGTCCACTCATTATTTCAAAGGTCAGTAGGAGTTACAGAGAATGAGGCTGGGAATTCCCTCCAAAACTGGGCCAAAAATCCAGCGGCTCAAACCTGCCACTCAATGTAATATCGATTTACAGTCAAGACGGGTCGTAAGGACTGACCTGGGATGAAGTCACATTAGAAATTAGATCATTTCAGATTTACATAAGTCACACGAAAATTGGCCTCAGGTCAGCAAGGATGGTCTCCAAAAGTTCAGAAATCAGACGTCCTTCTCGTACTTGAGAAGGTTTTCAAACAGCTACTGAACTGAAGAAATATTAAGAGCTGCACAATATAATCATTGAAATTATCGCAATATTGAGCTTTGCGATACTGATTCTGCAGAAAACTAAAATATGCCAATAAGCCTTTTAAATAAATCAGATTTTTTTTCGGACCGACTCAAATGTTCAGAGGGCTGTGTGGGTGTGTTGACGAGTCATCACACTCACACGATAAACAAACATAAATAAACATAAATGTTAACATAAACAGACATTAAAAAACAGTAATTTTTTACTGTCAAGCGCTCCCCAGTTTTATATATTTCACGTTCACAATTTGTGCTAGAATCACAATATGCTATTTTTCTATATATAATCTTACTGCATTTCTGAAGAAATTGATGATTACTGATCAATTACTTTGCTTCGGAGCGACAGTGATGTAACTACAAACATGACACTCGCCACAGCCACTGGCTAAGAACCTGTGTGAGTTTGCTAACAAGGTGTGAAAACGGCACATCGTGACACATTAACACCCAAGCACAAGCTGTCCAGTGAGGAGACAGAATTGTGTACATTTAAGTACACAGAACTGTGTACACTTCTACAGGTGCTTTCTCTTGGTGCCTGTCCTCGTCTCCAGACGCCCAGACCTCCTCCGTGGACCCTGTCTTCTTCTCCTTCTCCCCTCCCCTCTTCCACAGTGCTCCTTTATCGCTCTCCCTCACACCTCGCACTGCTCTCCTACACACCCACAGCCTGTCTTGACTCCCCCCCCCCCCCCCCACCCCCCCACCTTTTTGCCTCCCGCATTCTCCATGGTAGCGTCGCCATGGCAGAGTCGCCGTGGGAGCGTCGCCGTGGCAGCACATCACCTTCCATTCATGCCGCCCGCTTTGATGCTTCGCTGGGAGCGTGCCGGCTGCTAGGCCCTCTGGCCACGCCCCCTTCTCAACACAGCTGACCCTTCTAAACCTTACTCACACAGCACAATCAAAGGCTCCGCCCCGATTTACACCACAATAAAAGTCCTAAATGCCAACTGTGCAGAGACGGGTTCAAGCAGACCTAATTCCTGAGGACACTGGTTCCATTTACAGATAGGCTAAAACTCATAGACAATTAAAACTCATTACTCGGGGGTTAAAACCACTGCCTGCAGCACAGATGCCATTTGATTATACCACATAAATTTACTTGCTCTCTGCAAACTTTTTTTCCCTAGCCATTTATTTAAATACATACCATATTCACAGGGACACAAATACACACGCACACATATATACACACACACATATACACACACATCCCCTTTAGTCACGTCCATGCATGGTTACTGCTACACTGTAGTTATCTCAGGAGAGAATGTAATAGATGCCAAAACCTCTTCATTACCATAAATTGAGTAATGTAATCTAATGCAGAGAGTGAATTTGAAATTAAAATGAAATGCAACCTCCTAGCGCCCCATCTCTATAATGGCTACTGAAAAGAGTGAGACTGGCTCTCTTTCTCCTTTTTTACTTTGGCTACATGAGCAGAAGTGAACATGTGGCAGTGATACAGACTGGGATATAAAATATCAATTTTTTCAACCAAAGCAATTAAAAGATATGACCAATTCACACACAGAGGCAGCAGTTATTTCCTGTTCATTTGTTATTTCTACTCAGGAATTGCAGCGGGATTCTCAAGAAAGTCCCACAATAATTAACTTGTTTATTTTGAGGGACTGCACTCGCGATCAGGTTATAAGCGCCGCAACACTTCACAGCCACGAAACCACCGACCTCTGACTTTGAGCTGATGGAGGTCAGGAGATCAGGTTATATACTGAAATCTCCTTTCTCATGTCTTAGAGAGTGAGAGTATAAGCCCCCCTGTTTGTCATTCCTCAAACAAAACAACTTTCCTCTCATTTCGGTTCAAACCGCTCGGCTGGAGCGCACCACAGAGCAGACGCCACGCTGCACAGGCTCATAACGGAAACCGTGTGTCTCCTCTCATTCTCCTTAACTGTTTATAGTTCTTCTATTTGTTGCAGTTGCTGACTTAACACACTTATCTCAGGCACCCGAAGGTTAAAAAACCCTCTCTATCACTGAGTGAGCTGAGAGTGAGCTGGGAGTGAGCAAAGAGTAGGCTGAGAGTGAGCCGGTAGTGAGCGGAAAGTGAGCTGAGAGTGAGTTCATAGTGAGCTGAGCTAAAGGAAGTCTAAACGAAGATTCAGAGCATAGAGGAGTTGTGGCGATCTGCTCAAAATGGAGCAGGGGCAGGAGGTGAAAAACTGTTTGTTTGGCACAGATTCTCGGGTGCCTAGCAGTGCTTACGACTGCAGTGTCTGTGCTGGCTTGCGTCTTGTTTGTGTGAGATGCTGTGTTTCTGTTGTCATGGCTGTGTGTCCCGCGCTCACTCTGGAATGTGCTCTGGCATGACATGACAAGCTGGTCATGAAGGCCCGCGCGGTTGGGCTGAGCGATGAGCGCTCGCTCCTCAAACGATGGGGTGTGTCTCGCAGTGCCGCGTGGCCAACTGCTCAGGAAGTTCAAACGTCAGGCTTCAAGCTGATTGGAAGGGACACGTGCGCAAGCTCCTCCTCTCAGATCTGCTGAAGTGCATTAGGGCAGAGGCCTGCTGGGAACGGGGTATGACTATATTGGGAGAAAACATGGGGGTTGGTATGGTTAAAAAAATCATGACTTGAGTCGATTCATCACACAGCCCTGGAGCCTTTTCCCCTATCCCGAGACCCATTAAAGTGAGGACGTGATCTAAATTCCTAGCCATCCCTCTGTTCTCGCTCCCTCCTCCCTCTGTTCTTGCTCCCTTCCCCTCTGTTCTCGCTCCCTCCCCCTCCGTTCTTCCTCCCTCCCCCTCCGTTCTTCCTCCCTACCCCTCTGTTCTCGCTACCTACCCCTCTGCTCTCGCTCCCTACCCCTCTGTTCTTGCTCCCTTCCCCTCTGTTCTTCCTCCCTACCCCTCTGTTCTCGCTCCCTTCCCCTGTTCTCGCTCCCTACCCCTCTGCTCTCGCTACCTACCCCTCTGCTCTTGCTCCCTACCCCTCTGTTCTCGCTACCTACCCCTCTGTTCTTGCTCCCTCCCTCTCTGTTCTCGCTCCCTTCCCCTCTGTTCTCGTTCCCTACCCCTCTGTTCTCGCTTCTTCCCCCTCTGTTCTCGCTCCCTTCCCCTGTTCTCGCTCCCTCCCCCTCTGTTCTCGCTCCCTACCCCTCTGCTCTCGCTCCCTACCCCTCTGTTCTCGCTCCCTCCCCCCTCTAACTACTTTACTTTGACCTGCTTGGGAAAGTACTTTGCCTTGTTAAGTCCAAGAAAGGTTTTTAAAGTTCCTTCCGGTTTCAGACTGCATTGTGTGTGTGTGTGTGTGTGTGTGTGTGTCCTGACCTACATTTTGAGCCATAAAGCAGACAAGACACTGAATGGTCCATATGGGATCACAGGGGGTTAACACAAACATGCCAAGTGAGAACGTGATTCCAGCATCTTTGCAGAATCCTAATTCATTTTCTCTGACAGGGGTGGGGTGGGGGATACAGGAAACGCATTACATTACAAAACCCGAAGACACTTCAACTTGTAGTTTTCTAGGGTTTTGATCATATTTTTTGATAACAAAGTTGACACGGTTGATAGACACAGTACACAATCCAAACAGCTAAGGCTGTGATTCCAAGGATGTTTCAATTATTTACAGCAATAAACTACCAAGGAACAGGCTGAAAATGTAGACAATTTTTAAAAAATAAATACAATTTAAAAAATTTAAATAAACGATGTTATCACCTAAGAATTGCTGTTGTTGTTGCATTAATGAACCAGTTGGTCAATGCTGACAACACCCACAGGAAGCTGAGAAGCATGACGTCAACATCCTAAGAGAAGCTAAGACACTGTCGTTGCAATAACAATAACCCATCCTCAACTTGCCAGCCCCGGTTCAAAGACTTCCTCACTCCCTCCAGAACTCCATGGCTGCGTGTCGGCATTTGGCTAAGCAATCACGCTGTGATGGAGGTACCTGCCCTGCTGGTTCACCTCCTACGTGATCTATAGCTGAAGCCATTTTGCAGTCTCACACTCCCCAGACGGCCCAGGCACGCTTCCCAGAGCCAGACTCCATCTAACCCAGCACTGCCTCCACCGCCACCTTCCAGCCAATAGATGATCTCCTAGCAGCAGCATCGCTACCTTTGTTTCCATTAAAACAAACAAACACAAGTCTTAAATATAGCTAAACCCATATTTTTTTCCCGCATGCAGCCATGCATCACTCAGCTGTCTTCCCAAATTTGGGATATTTCTCATAATATATCCGGACTGCCTTATTCAGGCTTTATTAATAAAGGCCATATTTCACAAAGAGCTAGGAGGCCCATGACAGCTGAAGAATGGCCTCAGCCACTGCTCCTAAGTAGTGTGGCATCTGCTGCTCACACGGACTGACTGGCTAAAGCTCCGGATAGCTGGGGCTCGGGTGCCTAAAGACATTCGGCATCTCCACAATAGCTTTCAGGTGGCTGTGGGGGTCCTATATCTGTTTATATTTACCAAACGGCTTGTGATGGTGGGCGTGTATGTCCCGCAGGAGAAAACTTACTCATTACGCTCAACTTCCAGCACAAGCTCCAGGCCGTCGGCTGAGACTAGAATCTCTCCCCTCTCTGGGAACTCGTCCTATATTAAAACACACACACACACACACGGAAGACACACGCATGACATGCACTCATAATGCAGTTACGTGAGGGCAACGGAAATGCGACAGCAAGCAGTTTATGAAGGTCAGAGTGATGTGTGGTTTCATAAGAAGACCCCCGGTCCATAGGTGATTATTATTATCAGCATTAACCTTTTCATTAGCAAAACAATAACAAACATGGTTTGATTAACTAATGCCCCGTGTACACATATTAATGTGTTTCAAAAATGTCAAGTAACATTAACATTAACATCAAAACAACCAGAACGCACTTGGAGAATGTGAACGAGGAAGAGCGTCTACCCCCCCAAGTCATCCTCCAAAACAAAACGCTCCCTTTTAGGCACAGACGTGTTTATTTTAGTGCCAGCAATGCACATAAACTCTTTAGGAAAAGTCACGGTGCTGCAGCCAAGGCAGAAGCTCTGGCCGCTAACGCTTTCTCTCCAGTTTGCTCTATATGCACCGCGTGTGGTGAGCAGCGCTGGCTGATAAAGAAGAGAGTCTTTCAGCAGGGTGAGGTGTTTCATCAAACATGTATCCCCTTTCCAAAAAGCTCCCTTCAATAGACAACAACCACCCCCCCCCCCCCCCCCCCCCCCCCACACACCCCCTAAACCACCCCCACCCCCACACCCTTTGGGCTCGCCAGCCTAGAGAGACACAACAAGAGCAGAGCAGAGAGAAGCGCTTTCGGGCCAACAGTGACCAAAATGGCCAAACCGTTCTATAAATGGCTTCACTACAGACATGGTGGGGCTGCTTGTAAACAGAGATGAGCCCAGACACGTTGCTTTTCTTAAAAAGGAGCTTTTTACTGCTGGAATGTCTGGTATGTCAGGCTGTATGTGGATATCTGTGTTATGCAAACAACATGATGTTGATTACAATTGATGTCAGAGGTTTTCATTGCACAGAAGGATTTGCTTCATTAAAATACTATTCCTTTTTTTCCCGTGACATCACATGGATTTTTGTTACAACGTGCTAGTAGGCTGACTTTAAGAGTTAATAAATAAGTCATGCCGACGCCAGTCGCTGGGACACCATTTAATATACAGATGCATAATTAATGGAAATTTAATGCAAGTGTAGCAATGTACATTTATATCCAAGTGCCAATATAATCGTCTGAGGAGCCTGCCTCTGTGGGATAAGTGGAGTTGAGATGAAGTGGTCTCCAGAGCAATTCACAGCGCTCAGGCCGATTGAGAAAAGGTAGAGATGGAGAGAGAGGTGAGAGAGAGAGAGAGAGAGAGAGTCTCATCCCTGAGTATGCAATCACTTAGTGGCTGAGAGAGACACTCGCTGCAGAAGGAGGAGGAAGGAGGGATGGAATGGAGGAGGTGGAAGAGGATGAGAGAGATGGAGATCAGAAGAGGGTATCAACGGATGGGGGGGGGGGGGGGGGGGGGGGGGGGGGGGGGGGGCTCTTTGAAAGGACTGTGGGGAGGGGAGTGATGGATGATTCAGTGTACTTTCATGTGAACATTTCCTACCACAGAGACGGATGAGCTATTTTGAAATCGCATTTTGTATCGCCCTCAACGGTCCATTCCGCTGCGTCAAAAGCGGCTATCAAGACAAAAAGGACTTTCTTCCGAGCCGTCGCTACAAACAGCGGCGGCGAGGAGCACGCGTGGGCGTGGCCTTCCGCGTCCCCGCCCCCCCTCCGCACCAGGATAAATGTTTATATAGGAGGACTCCTTCGCTTCTCTCCTGGCATGATTACGTCTGAAAGACAAATGGGAGAGGAGTGCAGATCCAGGGAGCCGTGCGCATGGCACGAGGTGCCCACCGAACCCGGGGCGACAACCAGGGGCTCACGCGAGCACAGCGCCACCTAGCGCAGCCGGCTGAAGGTGCAGGGAGGGAGAGCCAGTCGCCCTGCAGAGATAAGACAGGGTTGAAAGGCTTCCAAGGAACAGTCCTCCGTTCAAGATGGACATGGCGAGGAATCGCACGTTTAGTCACGTGAAGCGAAGCGCAAGGTCTCTTGGGAAGACGAAGAGGTAAACACTCCAACCAGGGGGTAAAGTTGAAATGTCAAACTCTGCGGCGATGCTAAATCGCCACTCTGCACTACCTTGTGGCCAACACAGTGAGAAGAGGAAACCAGTGCTGTCCTTTTTAGTGGCTTTATATGCACAAAAGGAGCAAGAGTGACTGGTATACAGCTTTTACTAATGCTGGCAGGTCATCTAAGTGCTTTGAAAGCATGAGGTCCTTTTTAAGATGATTAGGGGCAATTAGACCAGACAATAGTGGTCAAGGGCAACAGAGAAATGCCATTAAAGGACACTCACACATCAAATTAAACCAACAAATCTCTTTCCTCTACTGAGTCGTATATTACTGCCCCCAAAGCCTCTATTATTTACACAGGCAATATTACATGCTCATATGTTTGTCAGAAAAATATACGTAACATCTCAGAAAGATAGCTACTAGACTTTGTTCTTATAGTAAACAAACTTCACTTAATCCAAACAATTAAATCACAGATTCTGACTAAGGTCAATGGGAAATGATGTTCAGATCCATTTGTGGCACAGTTGGAGGTCTGTGGATTTCTCCACTTCTGTAGTAGCTCTGCTGTTTTCCGTGCAGGCCTGCTTAATGTGATCCGTGTGCTGTTGTCTGTCTCTGATGCCCTCAGATCAGATTTACTGCCGCCGATCCGTGGCACTCAGCCTGGCCCGGTCCGCCATCATTCAAGCTTTGTGCATCGCTGTCTCCAGAGGGGAAGCGCAAAAGTGGAAAATGCGGCAAAAGCCCAAACCCTGTGGTTTCAGCATGACACGAAAAAATGAGGCCCTGCCTCTCAGCCACCCCGAGGCCATAGCTTAGGACCACACTCCTAGAAGAATCACAATGGAGCCCCGCCCATCAGCCACCCTCCCCCCCCACCCCCCCTCGCCTGCTCAGGACCACACTCCTAGACGAATCACGATGGAGCCCCGCCCATTCCCCCCGCCCCGCCAAGACCATGGCTCAGGGCCACACTCCTAGACGAATCACGATGGAGCCCTGCCCATCAGCCCACCAATACCATAGCTCAGGACCACACTCCTAGAAGAATCACGATGGAGCCACGCCCATCAGCCCACCAATACCATAGCTCAGGACCACACTCCCTAGACGAATCACGATGGAGTCACGCCCATCAGCCCACCAATACCATAGCTCAGGACCACACTCCTAGAAGAATCACGATGGAGCCCCGCCCATCAGCCCACCAATACCATAGTTCAGGGCCACACTCCTAGACGAATCATGATGATCCACCGCCTCTCAGCTACCTTCAGACCAAAGCTCAGGACCATACTGCTGGACCAGTCATGATGATGCACTGCAGCTACCCTTAGATTCTGGATCAGGCCCATGCTCCTGGACCAATCACGCTGGATCATGTGTGTATTACTCTATGACATTGTGTGTATTACTCTATGACATTCTGTGTATATTACTCCATGACATCGTGTGTGTATTACTCTGACATCGTGTGTGTATTACTCCTGATATCGTGTGTGTATTACTCTATGACATTGTGTGTGTATTACTCTATGACATCATGTGTGTATTACTCTATGACATTGTATGTGTATTACTCTATGAGATCATGTGTGTATTACTCTATGACATTGTATGTGTATTACTCTATGACATTGTATGTGTATTACTCTATGAGATCATGTGTGTATTACTCTATGACATTGTATGTGTATTACTCTATGACATCATGTGTGTATTACTCTATGACATCGTGTCTTTGCACACTTCTGCCTTGCATCCTTTTCAAAGTAATTCTTTGGAGGAATTTGCAAACAGAGGGCATGGCGTGATAATTGCACTGAAGTAAATGTCAAGTTAAGCCCTACAATTACCCTCGAACATTTCTGGAATATTGAGTGGGAGACAGCACTTTGTGGGAGAGCACACACACAATGTTGGCATAAGGTGCAGTGCAACATACAGCCGTCAGATACAGCAGGACTGTACATTCCTCCAGTCTCCTCAGTAGCCGAGCATAAGAGGAACTCTATGCTGTATTACAGCCTTTTCAAAATCCATTGCAACTTCAGAGTTCCTGTGGCCCCCAAACAAGAGAGACTCAGTCATACATCACAGCACACTGCCACTGCCTTCTGATGTGCTCAGAAATTAACTGCATTTTAGTAACTACATTTATTTCCTTTGAGCTTGTGTGAATAGCGACGTTACAGTGTGTCTGTCGTTTTTAAACAAATGCATTTTAGCCAATGGAATCGTTAAATGCGATCCACAGCATTTAAACTGCTAACATTTGAATATTAAAATTTTTTTCGCTAACATTTTAGAACCTCGTCCTAATACATTGGGTAAAGACTCTAATGCGTTCACATGCCTCCCCGTGACCAAGGAGGAAAACAATGAAAAGGTTCACAGAAAACCTGCCACTTCATTCAGTTCTCCTCTTATAATTCAGAACCTCAGCTAAGTGGGTCGTTCTGCCTGCCTGAATAAACAGCGCTGAATAAAAAAAAAGAATTATATTACATAAAAAACATGCTGAATACTCTAGGGACTGTCCTTCAACTAGCTCAACCCCAGTATGTGCTGTTCACCCGGTGTGTGCTGCTCACCCAGTGTTGCTGTGCACGGATGTGTGCTGTGCACGGGCGTGTGGCGTGCACGGATGTGTGCTGTGCACAGGTGTGTGCTGAGCACTTCCTGGCCTCAACGCTACACCCTCTCCTGACTTTCTATAAGATTATGTGCACAAAAGTGCCTTTTTGCCTGGGCCCACACACGCGTTCCAGTCTCCAGAGATATTTTGTGGCTTATCGGCATTGTTACAGGCCAGAACGTGCAGGGCAATGTACGTAAACACACTTAAATGAATAAACACTCACACACACACACACCCACACGCACTCTATTCAGTTCGAATAATGCCGCCTCTCCGTGATGTTCTTACAGCTCAGACTCGATGTCTGGGAAGCGGTTTCTTTTGCTTTTGTGTACGGCGGCTGGCACGCAGCCTCCTTTTCCTTCTGGTTGTCCTGAGGACCACAAACAGAACTGGGGCCGAACTTCAGACTTAATCCACATATCACCTCCACTACGTAAGATCTCCTGGACAGGCCATGAAGACAAACAAACTCAGGGCTAGAGAGGGAGAAAAGAAAACAGCAATCGAGAAGAGAAAAATGCACTAGACGACAGAGGAATGAGGGAGGGGAGAACAAGAGAGAGAGAGAGAGAGAGAGAGAGAGAGAGAGAGAGAGGGGCTGCCATGAGAGGAGGGAGACAGCCTGAAGGGGAGAGGAGGAGGAGGGTGGAGGAAGAAGGAGAAGGTTCATTTCATGCAGGATCGCTGGTGTCAAAAAGTGCTTACTTTTGTTCCTCTGGCCTCTCCCCATGTAACCTTGTTCTTGGCTCAGTCTCTCTGTCTTTTTCCATCTCTCCCTCTCTCTCTCTCCCTCCCCCCCTCTCTCTCTCCCTCTCTCTCTCTCCCTCCCTCTCTCTCTCATTCTCTGGCTGGCTTTAGACCACACTGTATACAGTCTGCAGTAATGCTTGTATATAATCACAGTTCAGTGGAACAAGCTCAGTAGAACTACAAGGAGAGGAGAACCCTCATATATCTGCTATATATCTACTATTCTCCTATTCTATTGCTATTCCTCAGAGGGTTAACATGATAGCATCATGCAGTTGCTGCACATTTGTCGGCTGTACATCCATGATGTGAATCTCCTGTTCCACCACATCCCAAAGGTGTTCAATTGGATTGAGATCTGGTGACTGTGGAGGCCATTCGAGTACAGTGAACTCATTGTCGTGTTCAAGAAACCAGTCTGAGATTATTCACGCTTTATGACATGGCGTGTTGTCCCGCTGGAAGTAGCCATCAGAAGATGGGTGCACTGTAGTCATAAAGGAGTGGACATGGTCAGCAACAATACTCAGGTAGGCTGTGGCATTCACAAAATACTCAATTGGAACTAATGGGCCCAAAGTGTGCCAGGAAGACATCCCCCACACCATTGCATCACCACCACCAGCCTGAACCGTTGCTACAAGGCAGGATGGATCCATGCTTTCATGTTGTTGACGCCAAATTCTGACCCTACCATCCGAATGTCACAGCAGAAATCAAGACTAATCAGACCAGGCAACATTTTTCCAGTCTTCTATTGTCCAATTTTGGTAAGCCTGTGTGAATTGTAGCCCCAGTTTCCTGTTGTTAGCTGACTGGAGTGGCACCTGGTGTGGTCTTCTGCTGCTGTAGCTCATCTGCCTCAAGGTTCGACATGTTGTGTGTTCAGAGATGCTCTTCTGCATACCTCGATTGTAATGACTGGTTATTTGAATTACTGTTGCCATTCTATCAGCTAAAACCAGTCTGGCCATTCTCCTCTGACCTCTGGCATCAACAAGGCATTTGCACCCACAGAACTGCCGCTCACTGGATATTTTCTCTTTTTCTGACCATTTTCTGTAAACCCTAGATATGGTTGTGCATGAAAATCCCAGTAGATCATCAGTTTCTGAAATACTGCCCATCTGGCACCAACAATCGTGCCACATTCAAAGTCACTTAAATCACCGTTCTTCCCCATTCTGATGCCCAGTTTGAACTGCAGCAGATCGTCTTGGCCATGTCTACATGTCTAAATGCATTGAGTTGCTGCCATGTGATTGGCTGATTTGACATTTGCGTTAATGGACAGGTGTACCTAATAAAGTGGCCAGTGTGTGTGTGTGTGTGTGTGTGTGTGTGTGTGTGTGTGTGTGTGTGTGTGTGTGTGTGTGTACATATTTCCATTTCTTGGATTTGGCAACTCTAAATACCACCACTGATGTTATGGTGATATGTTTTAGTTTACTGAAAGTTGCTCTGTTGACTTTTAAACAACATTTGAACGGCCACACAGAGCAGTGCACCTGGATTTATGAAGCATTTTTGGATGGTTTAATATGCTAATTTACAGTTCTCATGACCACATGCTCTTGTACAATTATGGCAATATGGTGAATTTATGGGTGTTTCTGAATGAGACCTGGGGCAGACATATAAACTGACTTGTATGGCAAAATTACAAGAAACATAAAATGCATGAGGTCCAGTGTTCTTAGCTCTTGGCTCTACCATGCAGCTTTGAAAGACAGGTCTCATAAATAGTGCTGCATTTAAAATGCAGCTACAGTGACTATTTAATCTAAATAAAGCAAAGTAAGAGATGGAGTTGGAATAATGGAAAGAACACTCTTAACAACATTCAGGAAGGAGAAAGTTCTAAAGTCTCACTGGACATTGGAAAGAAATCAAGAGATTCTTCTTTCTCTCAGTCTCTAATGGTTTTCTCAGTTTCTAAATATCTGGAAGATAGTTCACAGGGAGGAGCATATGTGTGTGTGTGCGTGTGTGTGTGTGTGTGCGTGTGTGTGTGTGTGCGTGTGTGTGTGTGTGTGTGTGTGTGTGTGTGTGTGTGTGTGTGTGTGTGTGTGTGTGTGCGCGTGTGTGTGTGTGTGTGTGTGTGTGTGTGTGTGTGTGTGTGTGTTTGGGGGGAGGGCTCCACTCCAAGCATCTCTGCAACTCATTACATCATCAGCAGAACCAGCAGAACAGCAACAAGTTGAGCCAAGAGTCCAAAATCTGTCATGTTGTGCTTGTGTGTTGTGTGTGAGGCCACACACTCACATGAGTGTCAGTGAAATAGGCAAGACAGAGTGAGAGAGAGTGCAGTTGAGAGGGAGATCAAAAATAAACAGCTAGAGAGAGAGAGAGAGCGAGAGCGAGAGAGAAATAGTACCATCACTCATTTTCTTCACTGGCAATTACTGTACTTAGCAAGGCAAAAACATCATTGCCTTTTTTGGACAAAAATGATCATAGAAATTATTTTGAGTGATTCTGTGTCTGAGAAGAACCTTAATACATGTTCACTACATTTTTATGTTGTTACTTGATAGAATGTATTTAGGAAAACCAGAAGTTAGCCAGTAGCTTCCACAGCATGTACAAGAAATCTGCCTGTGTACTGAAGTGTTCTGCAATGCTGGGTGTGCTCAGTCTCCAACACACAGGACTAGGAGGGCGTGGCTTGTGCTCAGTTAAGCTGAAAGCGTATTCAGACGGCCCCGGGGGGCTTTCTGATCCCTGCACGGAGGTCACGGTGGGGCTTTTCACATTACTAAAACATTTAGAGGTTGACCAACTTTTTGGATTCACACAAAGTCACAGCGAGGTCTGTTTCAGCCCTCACTTCAGAGGGTATCTGAGGGTGAGGTGATCCTTCCTGGCTAATGGACTCCACCATCGCCACTGCTGCACATCTCCACCACCTTCTCACCTCGCTCTTCTGCACTTCTCTCCCACACTCCACCTCCAGATCTCAGCAAAAGGGGCCTGGTCTTCTAGCTTGAAAAAAAAAGTCTGCAGAAGCTTCCCAGCACACCAGGCTAACTTCTCATAGGTCATGTTTCCATTCAAGTGATTATTTTTTTTTAACTGCTTTAGTACTTAAGACGTTTGTTGATATAAGCTAACGTTTTTAATGCTTTAACCTAGAATTTCACAGACAATTTCCTAATTTCGAAAACATTTTTAATCTTCATTAATTTAAAACTTTCATTAATGTATCACTTGAATGGAAACACAGACATTGTTTCTTCCTCCCTTTAGAGTTTTGCTATTACTCATTAGAAGTTCTCATTTATCGTCTACCACCTGTGATTCACACTTTATTTCACGGAATCCTGATTCAGTTTTATGAAAGCAGCACAGCGTGTTAGTGTTCAGTTTGGTAACGTTTCAGATGGGCACTGATAGATCTCCACGTGTGTTACCAAAACAGGGCAGCAAAACGGCATGCTCATCATACTAATAAAGTATGCACTTTACACACACACACACACACACACACACACACACACGCACGCACGCACGCACGCACGCACGCATGCACACACACACACACACACACACACACACACACACACACACACACACACACACACACACACACACACACATGCAGACATCAGTGCGAACATTCACAAATGTGTGTCGTATGATTGTATGTCACATGCTTTTCCCTGTTAGCTTTCAACACAATTCGTTCAGGCGGTATTCGATTCAAGACAGCATGACTTTATTCATGTCCTCAGAGGCTTGTACTCTTAGAGGTGGGCAAGCTGCAGTATTGACAGTCTTGTCCAACAGCTCGTACTGACATAAGAGGTGTTTTCTTTAAGTATTCCATATATTCCCTGCCTCCAATGGGCTTGACCATACCAGCCACCCACACATCCCAGAGAAATGCCTTCCCTTCCTGCAGTGTGCATTGTACAAACACACTCGCGTCCCTGGTGAGCCTGCCCGTCCTCGGCCAGGCAGAATGGAGACCGGCAGAAGAGCTCCTCATCTAGCCGCCCCATTTCCATGGCCGTGCCCTGGACCAGGGCTGCGTGCACTTCAGGCCACTTAGAGGAATAGTTGAGGGTCATGAGGACATAGTGATACCCACTGGTGAGGAAGGGACCGGGGACATTCATGCCGATCCTCTCCGTCCCCGTCTTTGCCATGGACCGGTTGCGACGTGACCGGCGCTACAACGTCGTGCCTGTGCCAGCAGGCCCACTTCCCCCGCGTCCCCCACATCCCCCGCGTCCCCCACGCTCCTCCTCAAGCAGCGTGCTGCCAGCAGCTGCCACATACGCTGTCTGGGATCTGGCTCCTCTCCTCCACCATCCAGCAGATCGCCGTGCAAACTCGAGCTGTCCCAGCCAGCACGGAGCACCTCGGTGGGCCTGCGTGGCACCACGTCCGTCCAAACCCTGTTTCGTTTCTTTTTATTATCCACAGCCGGGAGAACTGTGCGAAGCTTCCTGGGCGTGGCAGAACTCCTCCCACCTCACACTCCGCTAGCGGAGGTGACCAGAGGAGCGTGGGAGTTCCTCACAGCCACCTCCGTCTCCCCTTGATGCACTTGCAGGCGGTGAGATGTCCTGTAGACGTCCAGCGTGGTGTCAGATAGTGAAGTGGTACTCCCGCCGCGTTGTGATTCACCTCACGACGAGGCCCTCTGGCTCCCTGAACCGCGTGACCCATGTCAGCAAGGTGTGATCAGCGCGCTGGACCAGGCGGACTCCAGGTCATGGAGAACTGGCACTTTGGGTTTGATTGGATGCAGCATGAGATGACTCTCAGACCGTGGTGTAGCTGTGAGAGAAACTCAGGTATCAGGTTCCACCAGGGACTCAGCCGCTGCACTGGTGTGTCATACTCAAACCGCACCAGCCAAGCTCGGAGAGCAGGGAACACACGCCGGGCCTCCTGGAATTCTGCCCCCCTTCTCCGCACCCACATCCACAAACCTGTGCGCAAAGCAACGGTAGTACCAGAACCAAAGCCGGGATCTCCACAGCTTGTCCGTGCTCTGCCACCAAGTCTCACTCCCCTGGGTTTTCTCCCGGTCCCACTTTGCTCATGACACGGCCCATGAAGCTCACGCGAAGGAGGCTGCACTGAGTCGGTCCACGCGGACCAATACATCATCTAGGTAAACGACGCACTCTCTCCATCACACACTTGAACGTGGCTAGTGCATTACAGCAGCAGAAGGCTATCACCATAAACTGGCATAGGCTGGTGCCCAGCAATGGAGCGAATGCCACTTCCCAATTCCCACTCCACAGACTCAAAAAGTAGAACCATGCTAAGCCTGCGAGCCAATCCCGGGCATCAATGACATGTGGGAGAGCGGAACCGCTTTGAGCTGCCAACAGTCCATGCAGAAGCTCCAGCTCAAATTTTTTGCTCCATAGCCTCTGCACAGCCAAACGGGAGATGGTGCTGACTGGACTGAATGGGTCCAGCATCGCCGGTACTGATGCGCTGTACTAAGCCACCTATGTACATTCTCTGTCCAGGACTGCAGAACACTCAGCTGCCCAGCCAGCAGACATATCGGCTGTCCCTCCAGCCTCCACCCCCGCGGGAGCAGCCGCTTGACCGATAATCCCACCGGTACCTGTCAGAAATGTCACTGGAGGTTCATCTTCAGCGCTGTTAGGTCATCTTGTCAAAACGCTCTGGGCTACATCTTCTTCTACACCTTCAAGTTCGCTGATACTCTGCTCGATTGCTTCTAGCTTGGAATCAACATCCTTCTGATGACACTAACGTAATATCAGCAACAAAGAAGAAAAAGAGAATACCATTTCTGCTTAACAGATAGCTCTTATTTCACTGTCTGGTCTTTAAAAAGACACACATGCAACAAGCTGAAATGAGAGCTGAACTAATAGGGACAATACAGATAAGACTTCCAGAAGACAGATACACACGAGGAGGGAAACACTGTACTAAAACGCTAATTTAACCATAAAGGAACCAAATAAATCAAACAGTATTTTACTTGCACGACCTCCTTCCCAATACATCTTATTGGAAACCTTGTGTACTGTGCTGAAACTGACCTTTTTCACCATTAATATGAATATATATCTAAAAATGCAGACAGGCAGCCTAAATACTTGATATTCAAAGTTTCCTTGACTAATTTCAGTTTTCTAATGCAATTTGTAAAACGTGTACTCACATTAGCCCTGTACTTCAAGCATAACTAATTTAATGAAGCAAAATAGACACAGCGAAACATACCACGACATTTATGGTACATGGACAGCCCACGATGAACTCCATTTAAGCTTCACATATGTGATCGCCAGATTCCATGACACGCAGATGTGAATCACCCACAGATTTAATCCCTACTAGACAATATCATGTTATTTGTCAGCAAAGGGTATGGATTACATTCAGGATCTTTTGTCATTCGGGATCTTTGGTTCACTTGACCTTTTTGGGTTGTCTGGAACATCACATTAACTCAGGTAAGTTAGGAGTGTTAAAAGGTCCTCCACTCTACATTAGTGGTCATGTCATTACCAAGCAGAGGCCACAGCCTGCGTGTGTGTCTCTACGCACGTACATCTGTGTTACAGGGTCGCTGGATCCAATTTAATGGGCACGTGCCCCAGTTAACATATTTCTGTTGTCCTGTATAATCAACGATGTAAAGTCAATACAAGAAAAACGTATGCATTACGTTTTAACAGAACTACATGACACACACATCAGCACCATACAAATCCACTACAGGTAAGACATTTCCCATAATGACCCAGTATCTTTACAAACACTTGAGCAGCTGACATTTCAGTCCCAGCCAGTTTTTGTCACTTTCCTTTCACTACACAGAGCCAGCAGAAATTGACCTTTAAGATGCTCACTAGTAGAAACTGACCTGCACTGGTGTTTAAAAGCAAGTCATCCACACAGAAGACGAGATAATGATAACGGAGGCATTTAACGGCCACATATAACCATTTAACCAAGCACAAGTACGTTAGACCACTGAAGCTGAGGTATTAGTTATGTTAGCAAAAGGAGGCACTGCTAACTAGATAACACAAGGTGTCAAAATGAGAAATATGACAAATAAACTCATTTTTCATGTGTACAATTCTATTTGCATTTGCAGTATTATTAAAATGGGACGGAAGTGACAGTCAGAAAATGAACAGGGAACAGGAGTGAGGTGAGAAAAACAGGAAGAGTGAAAGCAGATTCAGAACAGTTAGAAGCAGTAAGGGAGAGAGAGAGAGAGAGAAAGAGAGAGAGTGAGAGAGTGAGAGAGAGTGAAAGCAGATTTAGAACAGTGCTCATGCACAATTCTGCCCCTACAACTGACTGTCAAAATAAAGAGCCTGTGCCCTCTTAATTCTGTGTGTGCCCCAGCACAACAGGTGGTCTACAAACACCTCCGCTGCATACACAGAGGTATACAGGATCGACTGGTGTGGATAAATTAGTGGCGTGGTTTCCTTCTTTGAGTCATGTAGACTTTATACTTGATCTATTTATTTAAAAAAAATAATCAAAAGCAGAAGGAAGTCTGAAGTCACAGAGCTCAGTACTACGAAAGGAGAGTGTGGGTGGGTGGAGGAGGGCGGAGGTGGACGTAGCGTGTGCAGAGAAGCCTCTTCTACTCACAGCCTCTAAAGCAGAAGTAGGTTTCACATGTCTGGCATCTGGAAGGCAACTACAGATGTGAATCACAATGGAAACATGTCTGCAGCACCATGGCAAGGAGGAGTTAAACCACATATAATGGTGTAACAGACACATCATGACACCACCCTACCATTTCAGCCTCATATCCTCTCCTCCACCAGTGCTGCTAAATAGTGCCTGAGGACTCCACCCTTAGTTCTAGTCCAGTACTGATACACCCTAGTCACTTCCTGACTAAACTACTGCACCACCCTGCATGTTATACAGATAATGGCAGCAGGTTCAGAATTCTGCTCATATCAGAACTCTCCATCCTGTGACCACATCAGCCCTGTTCTTCAAACAATCTCCTCCGTCTCCCCCTCACAGTTCATTTTGACTTTAAGCTTCTCCTCCTCACCTCCAAGGCTCTCCATGGGTTGCCCCCCTCCTGCCTTTCTGACCTCCTCTCCAGACCCCCCCCCCCCCCCCTCCACACACACACACACACACACACACACACCCCCACCTGACCCCTGCGCTACTCTTCTGCAGGTCCACCCTTCACTCCTCCTTTCTGTGTATCCACTGCTGGATTGAGGTTAAATCCCCCCCCCCCCATGTACACACATATACATACACACACATACAGAATCTCCTAAATCATCAGAACAGGTTCAACTCAAAACACATCTGTTCACCTTGGCCCACTCGTAGCCTCTTGTAGCTCCGTCATCATTCTCTTCCCCCATCACCATACCTTCTGTGTGTGTGTGTGTGTGTGTGTGTGTGTGTGTGTGTGTGTGTGTGTGTGTGTGCGTGCGCGTGTGTGTGTGTGTGTGTGTGTGTGTGTGTAATAAAAATTGCAGTGAAGTGCACAAAGTTTCCAGAGAAACGGCATTACAGACCCCTGACTGAAATATCCTGCTTCGCTGGAAACTTTGTGCTCTTCACTACATTGAATATCTCTACATATCTACATCTACACACACACACACACACACACACACGCACACACACACACACATTTTAAAATATAGTTTTAATAATGTCTTGTCAGTGAATGAACCACGAGGTGCGTTAGTCTTACCTGTGCAGGTGCTCCCAGGTGTTTTGGTGGCATGCGTGTCAGCCAATCAGCGGTCACTTTCTGTCCTCGCCCTCCCCCTGCAGAAATGTAACCACACACATGACTGCAGGGATGGAAAGACCACTGACATTTAGTCTGTGTGTGTGCATGGCTGTGTACACAGTGGAGTACCGTGACACATTTGTCATGATATTGTGACGATATAAGGAAACCGATATTTGATATTTACATTGAAATATAAATAATGAACATATCAAGACGATGTCACAGTGCGAGACTCATGGCCCATTAAAAAAAACATTTTGTACATCTATATTTTCAGATCGCCTTAGAATGTTTCCAGATTATGTATCTTATGTCACTTGCAAATGTAGAATCCACATTTCTCTGTATATAAAATACATGTTTTTGGCATACAGGGATATATTAGGACAATACAATTCATTTTCTCATGAATCAGATATTTTTAGACCACATACAGACTCATTTGCTTTGGAAAGAAATTTAATTGTGGTCAATGGGTCAAACTTTTGCTTCCCATGAATATTGGATAATTGTGGTGAATATTCAACATCATAAATCATTTCGCAGCTTCGTAACTGGCATTCTCAGAGTCCTTCAAGTGATGTTGGTTTGGGAAATAGATGTGATAGATGAGACGGAATATCTAATCTTTGGTATCTAACTGCATGAGCATAGCTCCATCAGGTACTCTTTGAACATCCTCTGCATATCAAGAACTGAACTTAGGTACCCATGGTATCTCTTTCTCCCGCTTCTTTCTCTGCCTCACTATGACAGCCATGTTTAATGGGCAACTCATACTGCCCTAGAGAAACACATAAGAGTTCACCTGCCTGAACTCAGGGTTATCTGTCCATGACAGTTCCTCATTCAGGGCTGTCACCAGCACTAATCTGGAAAAATAAGATCATTACCATCCCTGTGGTTCATGGTCCGAGTTGATAAAATACCGTGCAGACTGAAAAGCGAGGGATAGGACCAATGGGAGGGGGAGGAGCCAGTCCCTCTCAGGGCCACACGTGGTTGGCTTTCTTTTCTTCTCGCTGTTCCTCTGATCCTAAACAACCCCCCTTTCATCTGTTCTCAAATGCCTTTAAAAAGCACCGTGTCCTGTCACTCATTTCGTATCAATACGCCATCCACAAATTCAATTCGGTTCAATCCGCCCGTGGTCTTCTCTGCCGTGCGAAAAGGCCAAGACGGAGCTCTAGGTCCCGACACGACCTGTTGCTCGCCAAGCAATAATCCAGAGAATCTGACATCCCCTGGGGAAACCATTACCAAACCTAATAGGTTTAAGATAAGTATTTGCCATGAGCTAACACATGACACAGTGGAGCTCTGCCTTTAATTCTAAGAGAGAGAGAGAGAAAGAGAGAGAGAGAGAGAGAGAGAGAGAGAGAGAGAGAGAGAGAGAGAGAGAGAGAGAGAGAGAGAGAGAGAGTGAGAGAGAGGGGAGCGGGGGTCTAGAAAAGGCCAAAGTAGCACAGGGGCAGATGCAGCCCCCAGAAGCCAAACGGAGCAAAACTGAAAAGGTGACCTTTCTATGGTTGACACCATTCAACTCTGCACTGGTTTGCACTGGTCCTTTCTAAAGGGGACTTTCTCCTCTCACCAGGTCTTTTAAATACATAGTTTAAATTGAATGCAGTGATCATTTTTCTCTGAGAAAGACATCCATTTTCCCTCTTTCTCCCTCTCAGCATGGATCATAGTATTTCTCTTTTATTCCCCTCACGTGGATAACAACAAAACAGCTAAAATCATTCATTTTGCCTATCAAACAATTTTCTTTTCTTTGATTTTCACTTGGTGTGTCTTCAGTTTCAGGTTTCAGGAAATGACACTAAATGTTTTAGTGACAGGCACCCAGCTTAAATCAATCTATAGCAAAGCATCTATTGTCAGTTTTAAAGAGTGAAAAATATTTCTGTGTGCACCAGTCAGCACAAACTGAGAGAACCATATTGATTTTTTACAAGTAGGCCAAATGAAAAGATCCCAAAAGCACACAAATTCACATCTCTCCAGTGAAACCTCATTAAACGTATAAAGTAACCACACTGTTATGATTAACTATTGATCATCAGCACAGACTTCATTACGGAGAAATGAAATAAATGGTTAGGTGCAGTTCTGACCCTCTGATTCTGTTTAGCTTCCTTCAACATTACTTGAATGTCAAGGGGACAGAATGGAGAGAGACAGAGAGACAGAGAGGTAGGGAAGAAAGGGCAATTCAAACGCTCTCTCTCTCCTCCTCCTCTCTCTCTCTTCAACAGTCAAACACCAACAGCTTTTCAAGGTCTTCCTTTTCAACATCCTCTCTGAGCAAAACGGCCAGAGTGACAGTGTCTTTCTGCAAAACGGGCCTCGGTCTCCGGAGGCCGTTCGGCTCTGTGGAACTGCACGAGACAGCGCAAGAGGCTACGCGAGAGGCTGTTTGCACCATCCCTTTACCAATCTCGAGGTGTCTCCTGTGGCAGGGAGCTGACAAATAAAAGCCTGAGTGCATCAAAATGCATCTTTAATACAGACCCCCCCCCCCCCCCCCCCCCCAAAGAAAAAACAAAGAAAACTTCAAAGACAAGAGGGTCTAGACATGTAGTGTGTGTTATGATGATAGCCCTATGCCAACTCTCTCTCTCTCTCTCTCTGGGTAGGAGATGTTTGGCCTTAACAAGGTTTTGTACGAGAGTGTAAGAGGACGGTCTACATGAGGTTTGGTGTGAGATCACAAGAGCATGGTCTGAATGAAGCTGCCTCCCTCACTGTTTCCAGGGTGCTGTTTAAAGCAAGCGCAATCTCAAAATGCCCCAGGATCCACGCGCCTTGCTGACAGCTCGCAAAACCACACTAACACTGTTCAGCCAGCATCACAAACGGAGAGGAGTCTGAATTCTTCCCACCTCTCTCTCTTTTATTCCTCTTTTTCCCTCACTACCTGTTTCTCTCTACATACCTTCCGACTCCCCCTCTCCCTGTGTGTGTCTTCATGTTGTTCTTGCTCCTTGATTCTCTCCTTTTCTTTGACAGTAGAGCACAATCGCACCAGTTTGGTCATAACATTCATGGCATTCATAATGCAGGTATTCCTCTGTATTCCCTTTCAAACACCATCAGGACTGTCCGAATGCCTGAACACTGGACTGAACGAAGGAACAAAATGACCTGAAGAATTGAACAACTAAATTAAAATATAGAGCTTCTTTCATAACAAAGTTCATTCCTTGTGTGTGTGTGTGTGTGTGTGTGTGTGTGTGTGTGTGTGTGTGTGTGTGTGTGTGTGTGTTGTGTGTCTGTGTGAGTGGTTAAGATGGTTTAAACATACTGAAAATCATGGGGAAAAAAATCTGTGGAAAAAACCCAACTTAAAAATGCAGTGATATTGAATTTTCATAAATGTGCGAACCAAATGCATACTTCAAGACTGTGTGCAAAGGGGGAGGAAAGACAATTACCCCACAACATACGGACATAATATCAGTCATGCCACACCACTCTTAACTGCTCTCACAAGGCACATGTACCATATCTATTGTCTGAGAGACTTTATGTTGTCATTATCTTGGGCAAAAAGTGCCACAGAGCAGTGGCTAATGGAACATTCCAGAAATTAGGGGCTTTTAGACATACTGTTGAAACCCCTGAAGTCATCCATCTTGCCTCTCATCGCATAAACATTAGGCATATAAATGAATAACGGCACCCATAACTAACTGAAGCAGCTATTCGATGCAGAGAACTATATGGGACTCTGGCCTATTCCCCTCAGCTCTGCAAACTTATTTAAATACTCCAAATAAATCAAAAAAGGCGCAGACCTGAGCTCCTCTAATAAAGGCATTTGTCGTCCGTGAAAAGGGCGCTCTTTTGAAATGGCGCAATGATGCCGCAGAATGTTCTCGCGCGAGCGCAGTCTTCACCGGCCCCATGGACAAGAGCTCTTGTCCCAGTTTAAAACCCCTCTTTGCTCCGGAATAGTGGGCCAGAGTAACAGTCATGTGAAAAGGCATCCGAGCATTATCGGGTTTTATGGTAGGTGTTACTCTCCTCTCTTAGACGGACAGATGGGATTTCAACATGCCATTGAGGAGAAGCGTCTAATGGCTTGTGTAATTTGTGATGGTGCTATGATCAGCTCTAGGGTAATGCAACACTAAGGCTGCCAAGGTTCACTATAATAGTAGCCTGTGCCAGATAGGTTGTTTTATGTAACCTTTTGTAAATGCGACCCACAAGTGCAGCGGATAACATCTGTGGCCTTGTTATAAATGCATAAAAAAAGGAAGGAAAAAGGGAGAGAGAGAGAAAAAGAGAGCAGAATTTCGAGTCCCATGGTCCCAGGTCAAATCTCAGGGAGTTATGGCTTATGCAGTGTTGAATATGTGGGGGAGAAGGTGGATTTGTATTTTGAACTGATCTGAAAGGAACAGGACTCGGAGGGATTCAGAGTCAAGATGTTCAAGGTTTTCAGATTTTCGACCACACACGTCGTGTAACACGGTCTGCAGAAATGAAGAACATAGTTTAAAAAAACCACTAACAGAAGTATTATTCTCACATCAAATGTGTGGGAAACGCATAGATAGTGGCATATTCTCCATTAGAGGCAACTCACGACAGAAGAGATTTCTCACAGAAGGGATTTGCAGGTGAAAGGTGTGAGACGATGAGGGACGTTTGACCAGGTGAAGATGCCTTCAGCTCAGGGGACAGGCTGGTTCCCCCTGTCACACATTGGTTAGTCTGGGACTAACTTTTAAACCGACTGTTATAGCACTTGGAGGCATTAATTCGCATTTCCGACAACGAATAACACTTTGACTGACTGGCATTGACACTTTTAAAAGTACACTACAAGTATGATTTTATTGTGGATGTCTGGCCTCCGGATGCTGGTTATTAACACAGGCGTAAATCAAATATTTAAATTTGGGGGAATCCTCTTCCACTGGTTTTACGTTATATTACAGAAGAAAACGGTATTATTGTGTAGTCTATTAAACCCTGTATGTGTCTGAAAGTGTGTACCGACCCTGCACCCACTTATTTTAAAGCCCTTGGTCCAGTCTGGATCTCGTTAGCTGTTTCAAACCCTTCTCCATCCTTTTAAGGCATGGTCACACAACGGAGGGAGCTTCGTTAAAACACACAACTATATTAACACATGAGCACTTTTATCAGCGCACACACAACCACACGCACCGTTTATTTCCTTTATGAAACTTCACAATATTGTGAGCGCAACTGGTAGATGATAAACGGGACAACTTTTCAAGTAGGCTAACAGAAAGTGGACCGAGATTTGCGGGGTTTCTTTTTACCTTCCTGAAGATTTGCGTCCACAATATCCAGTAAGCCGTTGAGCAGCATGAAAAATAATAAAATCGGCGCATTTTGTGTGGATAAAACATGTCCATTTTTCTGCCTGTGTTTGGTATACATCCCTCTGACGGTCCGCACCGTTATCCGTCTTCGCTTCTCTCGTTCCCCTCGTACCCTGCCGGCGTGAGAGAAAACAAGAAATGGATCTGATGTAGAGACAAGCCTTCTCAACGTCCGTGTGCGAGAATGAAGCTGCCCATGCCGTGAGTCGGTTTTACGGTCCCACCACCAGCGTAAGAAAGCAGACCTGTGACAGCTTTTACAATCACGTCTCTTCCGAGGACATAACGTGCTGTGCGCGCATTACCTTGTGGCCGGTATCATTCATTTATGACTTAGACCACCTACCCTATGTACATCAAAAACTACGTAGATCCATGCTTGATCGAATAAATCGTTATACAAAAGTGTCAGATACACACACACACACACACACACACACACACACACACACACACACGTGTGTGTGTGTGTGTGTGTGTGTGTGTGTGTGTGTGTCTGATTTATTACACACAGTGTGTGTGTGTGTCTGTACATGTATATGGACATACGTGTATTTGTGTATGAGTGTGTTAGATGTTCCCAGATGTTAGACTCATCGGCGCAGATGGAAATTCTGAAGTGAGGGGACCAAGCTGTACAATATATACGTTTATGCTTGTAGATGCTAGATTTCGGATGGGGTCAATATAAATCTGGAGGGGACACGTCCCCCCCGTCCCCAGTGCCATCTGCGCCCCTGGTTAGACTATCCTGGATGGAGATCTCAGATGTTCTCCCAGTGTGGGGGTCACAGCCCACAGTGCTGTGAGGACTATGGAGCCACTTTGCTTTCACCTCCCACATCTATTCCAGCTCTTCTCTCAGACCTTTGTGTTTCTCTTTGTGTTCCTTGTTCCTGATGTTGCTATTACTTGTGACTGCTTTATCTATCACTACAGCACTTCTGCTGTTCACACACAATCACTCACACACACACACACACACACACACACGCACACACGCACACACACACACACACACACACACACACACACACATTTTTGTATTTTTGTAAGACCTAACTGAAACATCTTATATATATATATATATATATATATATATATATATATATATATATATATATATATATATATATATATATATATATATGCTATTATAGGTCTTATGCAGTTAGGTCTTATTTAGCAATTAGCAAGGTCTGAATCCAGATAGCTTCTTATTTACAGTGACAAATCTCTAACGAGTGCACAGAAACACATTGAAGATATCTTGGCTTACATGATTCCAAAAAGAAAATACATTCCTGTTTCATAACCATTCAAAAGACGCTTACTGTGTGAACTCTGCTGAGTTGCACACACCTAAACAAACGCACATGTTAAATACTATGAGAATTGAGCATTGATGCTTCTCATGTGTCCTGACCATAACTTTCTCAGTCATATGTAAAGAACTGTAGAGAAAGACACTTTTCACCATCTTCTTTTAAGTATCGGGCTATTGGATTAGGCCTGTTTCAAGTTGGGTTCACAGAACATACACTGGAAATCAGGCCTATAAATCTGAACTGAAACTAATGTTGCAACAGCGGTGTCAGTCTTTGGCAATACAAAACCTCTGATCTCATCTCTACACAGAGGGTTAGCTTAACTCTAATCGTTGACTATGAAAGAATTCTCAATTAATATTCTCCACGCACACTCGTTCACGCTGAAGTTTGGACTTGCCAGATATAACTTATATAGCCTATGTGAATCAGGTCACAAGTATTCTGAAGTATTTAAACTTTCACAAATGTGTAAAAATTTGCTTGACACTTTAAGCTTACAATATAGTACAATGTCATGTGATATTGTGATGTTAATGTAATAATCTCAGTTAATGAGTCATGTTGAACGAACACAATCTGACTGTTGGTGAATGCGAATATAGCAGCCATGTTGGAAGTTCCTAATAAAAAAATATGTATATATTTCTTCTTTGATGTTTCAGAATGTACATCAGAATGCAGAATGTACATCAGAAAATTGATTCTGTGATAGATGTGTCTATGCACATTTTAGTTGTGAAAACTTCAATTAAACTAAATCACTAGGAACATGAAGTTCACAAAGTATAGAATACATAATTGTAAAGTGCTATTACATATAACCTAGCCTCTTTTTTGAACGATCCATATTGAACGTCCTAATCGAAAATATAGTGTTAAACTGGACATGTTTTACTAGCCTTTGCTGACATCTAGTGAATATTTAGGATATTGTATATTTTGAATACAACTGTGTCTTACAACCCTTAAGCATTTACATTAAGAAACAATAGGACAAATAGTTAATAAAAATGCCATATTAAGTTTAATGCTGGAATCTATAGGTTACATTGCCATCTCTTGTTAAACTGTGATAAACAGTATAGTACAGTACTATGTGCAGTGTTCATACTCCAGTCCACTAGATGGCAGCAATGCGACAAATTGTTGCTGAGAAATAATGAGTTCTTAGTTGTGCTGCTGGCAGGGCTGACATAACTGGTGGACAGCATGAGTTCAGTCTGGTCGCGTAAAGCTTATTTTATTAATAGATTACATAAGTATATGCTTTGGGTAGGTTGTTATTAAGGAGACACTAAAACGATTGGGCTGACAGACTGCTAAAAAATAAAACATGACTGCCAACGAAGACCAAGAGGTACGTTGTGGGAGCTAGCTAGCTTACTCCAGCTAGCGTTAGCCGAGCTAGCTTCCTGTGTCCTTCCCTAAACTTTAGTCGTATGATTTAAACAATAACGTCTTAGTCAACGTTTGTTCACATTTTCTCGCAGATGGAGTTGGAGGCTCTGCGTTCAATTTATGAAGGGGACGACTGCTTCAAGGAACTTGGTCCGGTTTCATTCCAGTTCATGGTAATTCGTGCAGTTAGTTGGACTTGTAATCATAAGACGGTTTCAAGTTCCCCCTTTGTCTCATAAACATGTATTACCTTTAATATTTAGAACAATGATTTTAAAATGGCGATAAAATCCTCATTTTACAAATGGGTGTTTCTCTTTATTTAAATAGCTATTTTCTATTTAAATAAGGTGGTTTGGTATGTACAATAGTTATTAATATTGCATATGATTCTTATTAACGCAGTGCTTGTGATTACTGGCATGTCCGTATTCATATTCCATGATGATATTTATTGTGTTTGACAACCCTCTTGTGGTTTATGCAGGTAGGAAACCATAACGAATCCAATTCATTCCTGTTGGATGTCTCGTGGCCAGAGACTTATCCTGAAACTGCACCTCAAATATCCCTAGATGCCTTTTTCAATAACAGAATGTAAGGAATTCTCGTTATAGTATTTGCACATGTTCAATGTTTTCTTATTGTTTGCCACACCTATGTTACTGGCAAATTGAGTTGAGTCCTCTATTAATATCACATTTTCCAATGTGTAATCCATGGTCTTCCAACCTCAATTCATGAGGGGTTACAAAGCATATATTTGCTTTTACATGTATTGCAGTCTTGAAGGCCAGTGGTGTGATGTGAGTTATGATGACCCTTTATGAAACTGACACTTTGCAGCACCGTCTTTCCATTCTGAGCTGAGTTTGTCATAATCTTTAGCTCCCTGGAGACCAAGCAGCTAATAATGTCAAAGTTATACGAACAAGTGGAGGTGAACCTGGGCACTGCCATGATGTACACGCTGTTTGAGTGGGCCAAGGAGAACCAGACCACGCTCATGGAGAATCACCAGCCTGCAGTGTCTGCTGTGGTCAGTCAACTAGTTCCTCTTCACCAGAACCGCTTCGGGCCTGTTGTAATGGCCATTGGATAATGAGTGTGTTTCTAATCAGGTGTCTTCACCGATGAAGCACAATGTTTTCTGTGTGCTGAACTGGTTCCGTTTAACTAGTTTTGTTTGTTTGTTTTTGTTTTTTTTACAAATTCAGACCCTGACTTCTAGCAGTGATGCCAATAGCCCTGTCTCAGTCATTAAGAAAAAGGAGAAGAAAGAACAACTCACAAAAGCACAGAAGCGTAAAATGATAGGAAGGACAGGTAAAGACACGAGTGATGAATGAGTGATGAATCTACTCGGTAAAGACACTGGAGTGATGAATGAGTGATGAATCTACTCGGTAAAGACACTGGAGTGATGAATGAGTGATAAATCTACTCGGTTGTATGGGCATTTTGGCTTGGTGACTGAATGAAATGCAGTTGGACCTGTTGAATTCACTTTTGCAATCCACAGATAACAAGGGTGAACTGCCAAGAGGCTGGAACTGGGTTGATGTTATCAAGGTAGTTTGTGTTTTGGTTACATTATCCTTGTATGCGCTTGTATTATTTAAGTTAAACTGCCAATTAAATGCACAAATGTTGACTGCGTGTTCTGTTTTTCTCTGCTGCTACGTTGCCGTTGCTTAATTTCCCCATCAGCATGTGAGTATGCCTTTAAGTGTTGTTTTTTCAGTTAAGACACCAATGTGTTCGTTTTATTTCAGTCATTACTCATGTATGATCGGTTTTTCTTTTTTTTTTTTTAAACACACCTCTGTTGGCCATCTGACATGTTTCTGACTACTTTCACAGCTGAGCAAAACAGGAGGAAAAGAGGATGGCTAAATGGACCGCTCTAGAGGACTGGATGGGCTGCAGGAGAGATGAAGGGGATGGGCGGATGGATGGATGGATGCTTGGATGGATATGGAAAGTTTAACATATCTTGATTTTAAAGGAAATCGAAATTGGGCCCTCTGGCAGTGGTGTGAAGCCACCTGAGGCTTGTTGGTGCCGCTGAGACACAGACACAAGATGCTGCCCTTTTCCACAAGGAAAAGACCAAAGTTACCAAAGCGGTAGTCACACAAGGAGCCAAACGGCCATTAATACAGCCTGGAGATTGTGGCGTGGGGGGGGGGGCATGCTGACGGCAGGGTGGAGTCTCCTCGCTGGGAGTACACGGCCGTTTGGAGCATAAGCGGCGGCTCTCCTCGAGGGCGCAGGCAGAACGGTAGCGCTGGTGTTTGGTGGTGTGTTGTGATTTGATTTGGTGATCCTTGGTTTGCATTTCTACCCTTTTTATTAGCCCATCACATCCTTTTTTGGTTATTTATTGCGCTTGTCTTGATAAAATATAAAGTCTCTTTGAAGGTTTTCCATTTGTCTGTTACTTTCTTGACATAAAAACCTCATGAAAATTTCGAGTTGTGTCTTTATTTTATGCAAATGATAAAAAAATGTCTGACCTTCTTATCAGAAGCGAGTTTGTTTATGGAGTTTAACAATAGACAGTTTATAAGCTCTCGTTGCATTTGCACCTCAGGGTAGTGAGCTGGCTTCCAAAATCTACCTGAACTTGAAAGTGCAGTTATAATGAGCCTTTATAAAATGATATACATCATTGTGTAAAATGGCCAATTGAAAGAAATCTGACCTGATTAAAGACATGTTACACAATGTATTCCACCCTACCTAATGTCACATAATGGTGAAGCAAGTAAAGGGTGTAATCTTGAAGCAAGCCTTCCTGGAATAGCTCGTGAAATTACAGAGAGCAGTGGTGTTTAAACTTAAGGCCCCAAACGTTCAGGTCCTACAGTTTTAATATCTTTCATATACCCGAGGAGCCACATTAAGAACCGGATTTGGGTTGGTGGTTGAGTTTGTCACACCACCGCTATGGACAACCGTCACATATCGGTCTGACTACATTTCCCATGATGCATCGGGGAAACTTCCGCCCGACGCTTCGCACGAAATCCTCGACACCATCTGTAGTTGTGGCGGAACACATTTCCCTCCTTTCAGTTTGCTCTTACACACGCCCGTCTCCAAATAATCCCCTGGTCACAAACACTATTTATTCTCTAAGTGACTCGTAAGTCAAAAAAGAGTCCCGAAGTGCAGCCGTGAAGCTGCCAGGCCCGTCCTGACGTTAGGACCGGGGTGTCCCCCCCCCGCCCTGCCAAGAATGAGGAAACGAGCGAGTCGCCGGATATTCAGACCCAGCGGAGCTCACACACGCCTCGCCGAACCCAGGACACTCGGGCGGCTCTCCTGCCCGCTCCAGTCCACCCTAGATCCACAGGCGGCCTTCCGAGACACATGGCGAATTCTCTACAAAACCCCAGAGCGCAAAGTAAGTGACAAGTTATTAATATTCTTGAGACACAAACAAACGTGGAAGTTCGAGACCACATAGTGATGTACTGGGTCAGGACGGACCTGGTCCTGTGTGATGGTCGGGCTGGTGCAGTGTGTGTGTGTGCAGGCTGTGTTCTGTACTTCTGGACACCGAGGTGGGCAACGCAGCCAGAAAGTTCAGTGTTCACCTGCAGAGATGCTCCTACCTGCATCTTCATCGCTGCCCAGTTGTGTTGAGATGTTCTCCAGGCTCCTCTAAATCATGTTGTGTTGTAATGCTGTATATGATATCCATGTCCCTATCTATGTGTCAATAAGCCGATGCACATCTTAGCAGTCATTTTAGGAGTAAGGGAAACCCTGTCTTAACTTGCTGTACTGTTATGGTGTTATGTAACAAGTCCAGATCATGCCCCGTGTTGGCTGTCTCTTCCTGTGGAGTGGAGCCCAACCTTGACTGTTCCTGTGTTGGGGCCATTCAAATAGGTGTAGGCTCATGTGGATTATGATCTAAAAGCCTCTGGTCTCCGTGTGCTTTGAATAACGCCCAAAACCCGTAACAAAGGAGATGGAGAGATAGAAAGTCCCTGCTCTTTGTGGCTTTCTGACTAGGTGGGATCTCGTCGTCCTGTTGTTGAGTACCTTTTATAAGCTTTACCTTCATAGCAAATGAGACTGATGAGTGTATCAGAATGCAACGTTACCTCAGTAGCCTGTGGCGGATGGCTGACTTTGTTCCAAGTGTGCGTAAGGTTTGTGTTTGTTTAATTAAAACGTAAATGTAAATTTAAATATGGGATCTTGGTTTGTTTGGAGTAGTTACATCCAAGTCTGGTTAGACTTACTGTGTGTGTGTGTGTGTGTGTGTGTGTGTGTGTGTGTGTGTGTGTGTGTGTGTGTGTGTGTGTGTGATTTTGGATCCTGGTCCTTCATCAGCTGTGCAAGCAAACCGAAGCAAAGTGCTTCTGAAGTAATATGAGGAGGAACGGTTTATAAATGGAAAAAGTCGATTCATTCCATGAGGTGTTGTATATTAATTATAATTCGAGAATCCCCGACTTGACCTGTGCGGTGTCTTCCCCTCACATTCGGGTTCTGTACTAGAGGTCTGGTAGTGTGCACTCTTCTGGCCGGAGATCTCTGATGTTGTTCTGATATCTGCTGGAGCCATTCTCTCTCCCCCCCCCAGTTAGGTGGATTAATGGAAAACTTCATTGCAATTTTCAGATTCTTTCTTTCCTTCTTGTGTTGTTGTGTTTCTCTTGTGTGCTTGTGGGATGCTCCCCCCCCCAAAACTAACCCACAAACAGAACCTTATCACTGTTGCGTTTAAGAGTGCGGGAGCGTGTAGTTCTCTTTGTGACTGTGCAGTTGAAGTCTATACATTTGTTGGCAGGGATGTCCTCGTTTGCATGAGGTGTGCAGTGGCGAGCAGGGCGGGTCACGCGTGCAGGTGTCACCAACATTCAGGGACAGAGGGGCCAACAGTAAACTGGTTCTGAGTGGCTCTGGCTTTAGGGGTGTGGGAGGGGGAATGTGATAACTGGCAAAGTTCACACTGACCGGCTGAATTTTTGTAGCACTTGCATACAGTTTGATTTTTTGAAGAATGAACCCTGTCCTGTCTTGTCCTTTGACAGAGATCCAGGATTGCGGTGATGGTATATTTTGCTGAAGGAATTTTCGCTAAGTAGTTAGTGTGTGTGTGTGTGTGTGTGCTTGCGCTCATCTGTCTGTCTGCTGGTTCTGTGGGAGGGAATGACCTCTCTCACAGAACGGGGAAGACACAGGGGACCTGTGGCTCTGTCACTGTCACAGGAAGTTGGGAGATCCGAACTTTAAATACAGAGATGTGAAGTGTGAATAGAATCTGGCCCTCAGTAATAATACGGAGAGGAAGAGAGACAGACAGACAGCGAGGGAGGGACACAGAGAGGAGGAGGAGAGAGAGATAGAGAGAAGAAAGGGGAAAAGCAGCTATTTCTGGAAAGTCACTGTTATTTCCTGAGTCAGCACTGTATTTAGTTCCATCAGTACACTGTAACACTGCTCTTCAGCCCCATCTATCACACACACATATCTCTCTGTGACTCTTATCTCAAACACACACACACACACACACACACACACACAGACACGTTGTCTGAATCTCTCAGACTTGTATCCTACCTCAGTGTCTCAGTAAACTGTTAGTATTGTCATTGTTTATCTCCATGTTTTCACCCTAATGACCTGTTGTGAGTGTACCTGTTGTCATGGCAGCAGTATTACTCTGGGAATACTCTGTTCCACTTCTGACAACCACTTGCCACTTAATAATGTTTCAACCTCCACATTCTACCTTGTTGGGTCCCTTTTTTAATGTATATACAATATCTGCTCTAGAAAGGTGAGGTAATATTTTAAAGTCATGTTTCTGAGAGGCAATATTTTGCGCCGTATGTGAAGAATATACCAACACGGTCTTAACATGAAATGAGCTGTGGTTGAATCTGCTTCCTGCCTGCAGACAACAGCACGGCGGCTGACCCGCACCCGGACAGCCATGCCAACGTGGCCTTCGTGCTGGTGCCCGTCTTCTTCCTCCTGGGCCTCCTGGGTATGCTCATCTGTCACGTGTTGAAGAGGAAGGGCTACCGCTGCACCACGGACGCCGAGCAGGACGAGGGCAGCGAGGAAGAGGAGAAGCAGCTGGATCAAGGAGGTTGGTAGGCGGGACGGGGGCGGGGCTTGTTTTGGGGCGCTGGCGATGGTCCGCTGGTAATTCGTAGGGAGTCCCCACCTGCCAGTGCTTGTGTTCTGCGTATTCATGCAGGCGAGGAACCGTAGAGGAATGAACTGAGGAACATTGAGGCCTTGGTGTGAAAAATCACAAGGTTTGACTCTTCTTACCGACACTAGTTCCCTTTCCTGCGTTAGTGACTGTATGTACTCCACGTATGTCGCAGTGAATTAATGGATCTAGCGTTTTAAGAACAATTACGACACCTCATTACAGCATTGAGTTTCTTCTTAGAAAGCACAATGGTCTGGTCCTTCTCGGGTGATCAGCAGTCTCCCTAGCCTTCTCCCTCAGGGGAGTGAAGGTGAAACTGGTTTAGCCAGTTGGTCAAATGGGCCTCGTGAGCCACAGTGACGCGGCAGGTTAGCGTTGTGGTGAGATTAAGTACTTGTAATCTGTCTGTCGACCCATTGTGTTGGTTCGTCTAGACAGGGTTTTTCTTGTAGAAGGCTGCACCCCATTTCTTCTGCGTGTGAAGCTAATGGAGCTTGCTCTGGGTTGTTATTATTAACCCAACACAGGAGAGAGAGGCTACGTGGCAGAGGAACCATATGTACATGAAGGAATGGACATGTAGTACTGCTGGTGGTAATGGACTGCGTTTGGATCATTCACCTTCCCATACACACACACACACACACACACACACACACACACACACACACACATTTGGTCTTCATTCAAATCAGTTTCTCCCCATTAACTTTTTCCAGCTCTGGGAAAAAAAGTTTGCATTTTCTTGCTGGGTCTTGCACAGATCCAGTCTAGCAGTACCAGGATGGCACGGAGGAGAACCGGCCACCGCCGTCACTAGAGGACATGTCTGTTTCTAACCGACTAAAACTGAGAAGAATGTAGGCGGAACGCAGGGTTTAGAGTGTCTAATGTCCTCCCTTTTGTTCTTGAGCGTCCCCTTTGAGTTTCCATCATGGCCGTCCCTCAGGCTGCCAGCCTGTGTGTGCTACCGCAGCTCTGTCTCAAGGGGGCGGCGGAGAGGCGGCCGTCTGTGGTCTGGGCGAGGATGCGGTCTCTGCCCCATCCGTAGGGGTCCCTCCAGCCTGGTCCGCTAACCGCCTCACTCTGCTCCGTTTGTGTCGGTAGGAGCCTGAGCAGCGTGCTGAGCAGTGTTGGTGGTGTGAAACGAGCTAGTAAGTCTTGATTTGAAGCTGATCTGGGGTCAGCTGTGTGGGTGACGTTCATACTTAATGGAGCACCACGTTTCCAGTGGGTACTGATCCCGCAAAAGCTAAAATGGAAGCTGGGAAAGAAGCAGCAGAGAAGTCCAGATCGTTTTACAGTTACGCGTGTCTGAAAATAGCTCGGCCTCTTTCAGCACGACCTTACAGGACCCGATAAGGTCAAATTGTTCAACTAAACCAGCTTGTCCAGCTTCTGATTGTTAACAATTGATTCAGCACCGCAAACATGTACTTCCTGTGAAGGCCAGGTCTTGTACTTCTAATTACGTGTGTGTGTGTGTGTGTGTGTGCTGCAACCTGTGCAGAAATTTAGGGTAGTTGTTTTTCTTTGTCATTACATGAGGAAGAGGAATTTGATTAATGTCTAAAAAAAATACCATGAATGAGTATCTGTGTCTCTCAGGAATCTTCTGGAGATCTCAGATTAGCTCTCCTGCTCCGTCCTCTTCGAGTTCTAAGAAACCTTGTTTCTAATTAAATGCCACACCTGACCCTCTGAAGAAAATTACAAATGTTTTTGTAAGGTGAACCTGAATAGTGAACTAAAGGGCGTGTCTCTCTGTTATGTAACGCTGCTCTCTTCATCTGGATCACTCATTCACTCTTTTTCTCTCTCACCTCCCCTCCGTCTCACCCCAGAACTGAATGACACCTACAGCGATGTCAACACGGACACCGTGGGCCAGATCGTTCAGTACATCATGTCAAATGAAGGTAGGAGTGTATGCGTGTGTGTGAATGAACACTTGCTACACTGAATGAAGCCCTTGTTTTCCATCTGCACCGACACCCCATGACCTGTAGAGGGCAACCTGCTCTACACTACACGATACTTAAAGGCCCGGGGAGCCCAAGTCTTTGCGTTCTGTCTCATTAGGTGTCTCATTTCTGGACACACAATGTACATATAAAATGTGTGTCCTAAGAATACTGTACCAAAGCGTAATAAATGACTCATTTATTTTTCATAAAATTTCTCCACTTCCGATGTGAAATGGATGGTCCGTATATTGTGTAATACTTGCATAGACGTAATGTCTGAATGGCCACGTTCGGACCTCCCACGCTGTCTGTGTTCTGTTTCGTCACTGGTGCGGACAGCCTAGCTGCTGGGAATGCTAACTGCGTAGCGTGGAAATACACTAGCTAAATACACAGTCATAGTTGTGCTGTGACACGTGTTTCCATGTGTCGGTCAGATTACAGTGTTGACCATCGTGAAGCAATCTGGGGGGGGGGGGGGGGGGGGCACATTGCATCTTGAGTGTTGCATCACTGAAGCAGAACTCCTGGGCCTAAGGAGAAGTGTCCATGAGGTGCCCGTTCAAAAGTTGAACACGCTCTTTCTCCACACCATGTTCCTATTTTAATTTGCAGTGGACAAATCGGTAGGACTTCAGTAAAATAAACAAGTGGTTTTCCATGTTCAAACAATGTCATTTATTTCTCATATCTTTAGATCTATAAATCTTAGAGAGGGTTGGTAAAGATTTGCCAGGTGAGCTTAATTAAAGGGAAACCCACTTAAAGAGGATGCCCCACACTATAGAGTGAAGCACAGTTCTCGTGAAGTAAAAGGAGGAAGAAAGATCTTTCTATAGATGAAACGCATGAAATTGTGTGGTGTCTTGCAACAGGCATGAAAACGATCAACGTTTAGTGGAAACTAAAGAGAAGCCATTAAACTGAAAGGATCTTTGGGCGCACAGACTTATTATAAAGGCTTATTGAGCCACCGTGTGAGTAATGGAAGCTGTCCAGACGCGTGTGAACGGGCCCTGAGGGGCAGCACACTGTATCTGAAGCTGTTGCTCCCTCTGGAATCCCAAGACCGTGTCCGTGCCGGATCAGCCCAGAGCAGCCCGGCAGCTGCACACAAAGGCCACCAGCAAGATTGAGACGTTGGCAAGGGGACGTCATAGTGATGACGCATGCTGGGAATGCTGGGAGATGAGGGGGTGTGGCCCTGTAGGGGCCCTGAGAATGACCTTTGAGAATGACCTCTGTAAGGCTCCCTAACTGGCCTTTCTCTGCCATGGTATAAAAAGATGGATTGTAGCTTGTGAAATTAAAATATTTTCTTAATGCATAAAAGCATGCCGTAAAAGACTGGTTGCTAAGGGCATTAAAGGAGGGGAAAAATATGCCCTCCTTGTGTGGCCGTGGTCATGCCTCGAGGTGTGTGTTAAGAGTCTGGACCTGCTGTAATGAGTGTGAGGAGCAGTGTGTCTTCAACCAGCAGCTGTGAGACACAGACAGAAGCTCTGCATGGACTTTTAGAAGTTTAGTGGATGAGTTGTTAAAACATCTCAGAGATGGGATTGTATTATGTAAATATATCTAAGTCTTTTTTTTCCATTTATTTGTTTATGAAAAATGATGTCTACAGCAAACATGACAGATCTCAGTTCAGAGTTCATTATGACTCACTGAAGGCTTTCAAACTGCCTTCTGTATCATTTGGAACAGCGTATTTTGTGTTCTTTTCAAAAATTCATTAAATGTCATCGGTGCTTTAGCTTATAATAACATCCACATTGTAATATAATTGTAGTATAAAAAAAGTAATCTGACCTGTTTAGGAAAAACAGACAAAAAGTGGTATGTGTGTTATTTAATTTCTGATTCTGAAATTCACAGTGTAACGGAGTCTGGGTTATTTAAATTCACTGGCATTGCTCAATTATTTATGCACTTTAAGTCTATGGGACGCTGCTTGTGTGAGTAATAAAATCCTCAGAATGAACACTAGAAAATCAAACTTCTACAATGGATTCATATAACCCAGGGATGTTCAACTTATTTTTAGCAAATAATTAAATCACATGATTATTGACTTCTCTATATTTATTTTCGTTTTAAATGACCAATGTTCAAGAATAACTTAATTTCTTTCTTGTACTTGATTTTGAGAAAACCCCTCCTAAAATATCGTGGATTTACCTCTTGTCTCAGGCAATAGACAACAAGTGAAAGGCAGAACGATGCAATTTCTTAAAGTAACCACTAGGTGACACTGTTTCGCATTTTCATTAAATTGAGTTTGTGGCAGCCGGTATATTTATTTAAGAACATTAATGTTTTATTTGCGTGCCGGATCGAGTGTTGTCTGGCCTGCGGATTGTATGTTGTGCAGCACACCAGATATAAACTGTTCAAGGTATAGCTGGTGTTTTTCCCAGGAGACCTGCGTGGTTCCTCCCTGCTCTGGAATTGTCTTGTGTTGAGTAGGAACCAGCATACTAATCTCAGATCCTCAGGAAACAGCAACTCCAGACCTTTCACGCTCCTTCAGTGAAGGTTTCTAGAAGTGTCTGTGTTGTCATGAAAATCTGCAGCCTCGTGTAGTCTAATGGAGTTGATCTTCTGTACCTCACCTGGTAGAGCCACATCAAGGTCATGGCTTCAGTTTCCACAGAGAGGAAGTCTCGCACTGATGAATATGTTGCTTTGGGGAATGTCTGCCAAATGCCTGAAAATGTAAATGTACTTTGCAGATGTATCAGTATCAAGATGAAACTAACCAACGGTTCTTTGCTATAACAACTCTCTCTCCCTCTTGCTCTGTCTCTCTTTCTCCCTCTCTCCTTCTCCCTCCCCCTGTTCTCCTCATTTCAGCCAACACAGATGCCCTGAAGGCCATGATAAACGAGCACAGTATAGATTCTGATGGGTAAGATGTTACTAGATGTTACTATTGATGCATCAGTCCCCTTAAATACAATTTTTTTTTTTATTGTTTGTATTATTAAATTTTTGTTAATCTCTTAATCTCAGTGCATGCACCTAAAGTAAAAAAGTGAAAATTCTGAATATATTATATTCATTTATGTAGTAATGGATATATTTCTCTTTTTTAACTTGTTCATGGCTAACAAGGTGATGACTCTTATTGCCACAAGGTGGCAGTGTAACACATTCAAACACCTTACTGGGGTTTTCAGCCTGCAGTATCACGTGCACACACACCATGGCGCCTTTAAATGTCAGTGGTAGTGGTAGAAAACGATTTTAATGTTCCAATCACAAAACAAACATGAAGATAAACTGATGAGCACAATGTGAACACAGTAACCCAATACTAAGAGTGAGATCAAGGTTTTGCCTTCAGGATTGGCCTTCTTTCACCCGCCTGTATCCACCGAGCTTGTGCTCCTGTAGTTCTGAAACGGCTTACTGAAAATCAGAAGTGCTGGTTTCTACACGTCATCAACTCCAATCAACAGCGCCGATCACTTTCTTCCGATCAGTGTTGCGCTGTTACCAAACCAGTCCCACTCGTGGCCTTGCGGGCTGTTCTTGCGAGGCCCGGAGACGGAGGCCCGAGTGCTTGGGCGCCTGCTGTGTCTGGCCAGGCCCACGCGGCGAGGGGCGGGCCTTCTTGTTGGCCAATCAGAAGTGAGGTGTGACGGGGAGCCTTGACTAGTGCATACCATATTGCAAGAGAAGGAATGTTGGAATGAGAGAGAGAGAGAGAGAGAGAGAGAGAGAGAGAGAGAGAATAGATGCGCTGCAAAGAAGATGAAGAAAGAAGAGCCTGTAAAAGACGGGTGAAGGGCGGGATGAATGTGGGGGGTCTGGGGCCGAGGCCGTCACGGCTCCACTGGAGAGCGATGGCTGAGCACGAGGGCCAGATTATGTGTGGGATGGATTAGCGGCCGCTCTCGCTCCCTTACCCGCTCTTGGGCGCAGAGCCAGAGGAACACTTAGGGCGGCAGCTGGGAGGAGGCGGGACCGTGGGTGGGGCTAGAGTGTGATTGATGGGTGGAGGAGACAGTCTGGCGCTGGGAGTATGGGTTGGATCTTTCCGCACGCAGTAGGTCATGGGGAAGTGGGTGCAGCGCTTGGCCGGGCTGAGATAACGTCTCTGTCCTGATCCAACTGTGCCTTGCCAGAAAGACCCATCACACGCTCACATGTGACATCCACGGTGGGCCCTGGTGTAACTGTGGTTGAGGAGAACACAGTGGTGTTCTGTTCACCCAGCACTCGTGATTGGGCTGGTATTCCCCGAATCTGTTCCACTTTGGGTTTTAGCACCGCTGTCTCTCGTGCCCTTTTGTAATTTTCTGTATTCTTATTGGCTTCTGTGCTCCAGCGCTCCAGTGACACCCACCACACCCACAACACCCACCGTTCCCACGCCCACCTCACCGGCGCCCCCTGTCTCCCCCGGCGCCCCCGCTGGGGCGGCCAAGCACACCTGTAACCACCTGCACACCATTGGAGGGGCAGTAGGGCAGAAGAGTATCTGTCACCGCTGCAACCAGAAGAAATGGCCCCACGTGCAGCCGCGATCCGGCAGGAAGGCGGACGCCGCGAAAAGACGCAGCCATGTTGGAGAGGTCACTGTGCTGGCTGTGGGCAGGTGTGTGTGTGTGTGTGTGTGTGTGTGTGTGTGTGTGTGTGTCTGTTAGAAAGAGTAGGCTGTGGAGGGTATGTTTGGGGAATAGCTGTTAGCATTCAAAAGCTAAATGCTAAGTGAGGTATTTTTCCCCCCTGATTTGTGCGTTCAGATAAATGAGAGACCATGCTTCCCTGAACATGGAAATGAGTTCCTTTTATTTGTTTTCCATCCTGTTGTGTGTGTAAGATTTGGTGTTTGAGCGTGTTTGTACAAAATTGATAGTGCCCTAAGTCTAAGTAGGCATCTTTGTCCTTGTTTTAGTTTATACTGGCTGGTGTTTAAACATTTTAGTTTTGTGTGTCCAACTGATTGAACAGCCTTTTAACGTCATTTCTGTTTTCCGCATTTGCTATTGAGGGGTGGCGCAGCAGGGGGAGAGAAGTGGAGCTGTGGGGGGTGGTTAGGGGGCGGAGCTGTGGGGGGTGGTAGGGGCGGGAGGCGGAGCTGTGGACGGTGGGAGGAGGCGGAGCTGTGGTAGGGTGGTAGGGGGTGGGAGGCGGAGCTGAGGGGATTGGTGGGGGGGAGCTGTAGGGTTGGGGGGGACACACAGGCCATTTGTTCTTGTGTGTTCTCTGCAAGAGAGACCATGTGTGCTGAATGCTAATTCAGCACTTGCTCCTTTGCTTATCTGGGTGATTGAAAGTTTGTCAGGACTACGCACGTGTGCACGCATGTTAGAAGCGTCATTACTGAGTGTTTGAGTGAGTGACTGTCTGTTTGTCTATCTATCTCATTGTGGTGTGCATATGTCCTTGTGTGCTTATGGAGATTAAGCCGTTACTAGCTAACGGCTGGTTTTGAACAGCAGACTTAAGAAACCAAGTTAACTTTCAGGTTCCGAGTGACAAAGACTGAACCCAGGCCGGTGCGGGAGAGGCTGGTCTTCATGGAGCCCAATGGCAGTGTTCCTGGATCCCCTGCAAGGGTGGAGGCGGCACCACAGAGCTGTAGCAGCCCCAGCCAAGCCCAGGTGAGCCCCGGGGGGCGTGACCCCACCTCACCCAGCTGATGTAATCGCTTGTTGTCATAGTGAAAGCTGATGGGTTTGGGTGGGGGACTGTATGTTGAAACGTGCGGGTGTGTAGTGTGAGATCCATTTCTTTGCAGTAACTGACATGCGAGAGACGGTGTGTGTGGCCCCGTGAGAGCGTAATCCCTCCCTGTTTGTCTCTCTGTAGGCAGAGGAAGATGATAAAAAGTGATGCACGTGAAGCCATGGCTGTCTCCTTCAAGTACAGCTGAGTGAGAGTTTTAAACGTGTATTAAAGCTAAACTCACTCGGCCAGTAGAGGGGGGTAGTGAGAGGACTTAAACTACACCGGGTCGCAACGCTTTTCACATGAGGCAAATTGAAACTAAAAGGAAAGGAGGAACTTTTTTATTTATTTATCTGACTCCGCCCCCCTGCCACTGGGAAGGAGGGGCTGTGTTATTGGAGAAACTATGAAGACCACCAGACACCAGTTCTACATCACATCAGCCTTCTATACACAAACATGCACACCATTATTAACTGCGGACACCTGCACTCTGTGCTGGTCGGCGGCCACGAATGTATCTGTGGTCAGTCCGTGGCCTGACAGGTCAGAGTCTGGGTTCCAGAAAGGTTGCGTAGTTTTGGTCATGTGACTCGGTGGACTAAGCAGTGCAGTTTTCTCACTTGTCTCTCCACCAAATGGCTTAATTACATGATATTTGAGTCTTTCTCAGCCATTCTATTTTTGCCTTTAAATAATAATCGGTTTGATGTGTGTAATATTACTTTATCCAGAGCCAGTCACTATCTGTCTATAGCTCACCAGTTAGCTGACCCCGTAGTCCACATAGTCCCCAGTTTTGGACATGTATTGTTATTATTGTTTTAGTGCTGTATCCAGCCTGATGTATAACTCATGTAAAACCCATTAGCACTCAGTTATTCCCACCCAAATGCCTCCATAGAGCCATAAGTACGAAGCTAATGTGAGTCTTTTCTATGACTGTGAAAACAAAATAAGCAAAATCCATCGACCAGCTCTAGTAAGAAATAATCTTCGGTGCCTGAAAAAGTGAAAAAGGGGCCTGTCAATCATGCTGCATATTTTCGTATAGGCGTCCATTCCAGTGCCTGAATACCCACAGAATGGGATCAGTAGTGGTGCTGGCCAGTCTTAGACTGGTTGGTCTTTTTCTTCTGCACTCCCATCTGTTCAGCCTGTATGATCTCAATGTCCGCATCCACGTGCTCGATGAAAGCAGTGTATGTCATGAGCTAATGCAAGGTCACTATGAATAACCTATATTGTCGTATTTGTCTGGTCATGTACATCAGAAGTAGGTCTGTGCCTGTCCTGTTCTCTCCAGTCAGTGAGTTTGGAGAGTTTACATGGCTTCTGAATGGTTTAGCGGTCACCTTCTCGGAGAGCGCAGTTTAGTTTGAACCACCTGGTAAGGAGAAGAAGGGGTTTGGGGTTGTAAGAAACATAGTTCTGTATAATATAGCCAAAGTAAACTTGCCAATGTGTTTATATTTATTATATGTATTGCATGGGAAAATTGAAAATGTAATATTTTTAAAGGAATCGTTAAGAGGAAGAATTTGTCCTTTTTTTTTTCTGTTCGCTTCCAGTGTAGTCGAACAAACGGGCGTGTCCGTGTTCGGTTTTGTTTTGCACTGGAGCTCTGAGACTGATCTCTAACACGTGGACACGGCATGCTGCATTCTGCGGAGGAAATTAAGAACTCGTACATTTAACTCGCTCATTTGGTTGGCTCAGCTGGCTGAATAGCGCCATTTGTACACAGCAGACTGCCTGTTTAAAATGTAACACACATTAAGCAAGTTCAACATGTGAATATGCAGGTTGAAATGGCCTCTTCAGTTTCACCAGTGCTGCACCACAGATACCAGTATGACAAACAGAGCCAAGAACCTCATAGGAAACTCTGTATCCTGGAAGATTATTAGCAAATCTGTGCAGTTTGGGGCCAGTGTACCATGAATTCAGCCTGAACTCAACATGGTGTAGTTATAAAGTTGAACGTGTTGTTGGTTGCGATTCATTCAAAGCTCCAGTGCAAAAATTAAGATTGCGCTGAGTGTATTTTATGAAAATTTGATAAATCGTGAACCATTCTTTTAAATTGTATTTGTTTGTAATTAAAAGGTCATTTATGTTTTTTTAGAGCTCATGCTTTGTATTTCTGCAATTGGTGCCTTTCTGACATATAAGCAGTTAACAACTTTAAAAGGTTCCATCGGATCATTTTTAGTTTAGACCAGTGTCATGTAATGGCCTGTTATGGAAGAGATGTAATAATGTAAGATGTAATTATGAGGTATATGCGTAATATTTCTGGATATACTTGATACAGACATTTTCTGTCAAGCATTGTGTTCAGATGATGATCCTGGCAATACTTCATCCCCGAATGCTCCTGATCAGAGTAATACAGCATGATGGAGGAGGGACTGTTCCTTTAAAGAACATCTGTGACCTCAGGTCTGCAAACGTTAGGATCATTATTGACATATTTGAACCATTTAAATGACTTCACAGTGTATTGAAGAATGAACCTCATGAACAAATTTGCTTAAAATATAAAGAAAAATTGGAACACTAATAATATTATTTTACATTGTTAAACATTCACTTGTTACAGAACAAGGTATTCTATGTTAATTTTTGTACCAGCAATTTATACATTAAAACAATTAAAAGCGAAGTGTCAGAATTCTCTTACTCTTTTAAACCTCTTTTTTCCCTTTGAATTGCACAAGAGGGCACCGTTCTCCTCCTTTACCCCCGGGACCATCAGTCAGGTCGGCTGTTTGGGGTAATGAATAACAGGTGTCCATTAATAGGTCACTATAGAGGTACTGATGACCTTGGAAATTGACTGCTCAGAATTCAAATACCAAATGCCTTTTCTCTCCAACTCATTCAGGGAATTTATATATACTAGCTCTGTGAGTTACAATAAGCATATTAATTTGAATGTTGGTTTGTATAACTCAACAATGCCTGTTTTTTCCCCTCTCTGTCCTGTTTAATATCTCATCATGCATGCATGCTAATATCTAGGGGACCGCATGAGATTGATCTGGTTTCATGCACTGTGATGTTTCCCTGAAAACATCAAATCTCATTAAGGTACTGACTGAGCTGTGAGTTCAGAGTAACTCATGCATGTGTGGAATTGGTGCATGTGGGGCTCATGAATGACTAACGGACTCAAATGTATTATTAGTTTGGAGTATTTTGGGCCTAGTGAATTATTAACGCCCTCCCACATGGACCTGTAAATGACACTTCCCTCATTCTGACATTTAAAACACACATCCAAGGAGCTTTTGATTAATTAATGACTTGTTTGAAAATATAAATAGATTGGTGTTAATAGTGTATTAAGTTTGGGAAAACAAAGTTCTGCGTTGTGGCATAACCTTGATTCAAACTGGTTGTTTAAAAGATTTTTGAAAAGGTCACATACACAAGTGTTCACACCGCAGTAAGATATATATTCAGTTCAGTCAGATTCTCTGCTAAATATTCTTGTTGCTTGTGAGAACGGTGATCAGACCTTGCAGAGACTATTGGTTTGAACACAAATGCAATAATGTTTCAAAAGCATATATTTAGCTGCCATAAAAATATATATATACTATTGGTTCAGTCCAACATTGATATTATATAATTTTAAATGGCAGTGTGAAAACTTGATTGTATGACCTCAGGACATTTCCGAGACAGACAAACAGAAGTTCATCAGCTATGCAAGCAAAATGCTTCTGAATTGATAGGAATATATAAGTAGGACATTTCTATATACTTTATATTATTGTGTACTTCACAGTGTATATATATATATTACAGTGAATCATTTGGGGGCATTTAGCAGATGTTCTTATCTGACTTACAAAGTGCTTTGCCATGTGTTGACAGAATGCATCCTAGATAGTACTGTAGCTGGGTCAAAATTCCAGATACCCTTGAACCAAACTACTAAACTACAGGAAACGCTGTCAATACCTAGTATAGCAAATAAACATGCAGTGCTGCTTGAAAGTCTTTGAATTCCTTGAGTAGTTTATATATTTTTCATTTTTTTTGCTGTGATTCTCATTTTATCACCCATTTTATCACCAGGTTTTGTATATGAAATGTCAGGTTTATGATCATCAGTTCCATTTACTTGTTTTGAGGGAAATGTGCGAGTCGCCAGCAGACTACATGAAACATGGGCTCAATCCCAAATGGCATACGCACTAGATTTCAAGGCTGTATGTTCTGCTCAATCGTTAAAGCAGTTCATTCTTTCAGTATGCGACTGAGCAGTATACATACTACCTCGGGCATACTACGTCTGCCATTTTACCCTTGGTATATGACACCACATGATCGTAGTTGAATCATGGGATTGGATAGTGTGCTGCAATCACATCTTCAAAATGGCTCCTGATTCAGTAAGCCATTCGGGTACCTTTCGCTTACTGTTTAATGCATACTATGTTTTCGGATATACTACCCTTTATCGCGTACTACTTTGGCTTACTGAATAGTAATAAATGAACCACAGCTGGTAAAGTCAATTAGGTAAATGACTCGGTTGTGCTCAAGTAATCAATTAAGCTGACCAATCAAATGAGACATGCTTGGGAAAAGATTTGAGCCACACTGATTAAAAGGGACTGATTAAAACCAGCCAAATCACTGCCAAAGTGTAAAGCATACAGATGAACAATGCTGAGAGGAATTTAGACATCTGAGGACACCAGGACAAAGGTGGTAACAAGCAACAAGACCATCTCCAAAAGATTCCAGCTCCATCCATCCACTGTAAGACAAATCACGAACAAATGGGGCACTCCGCATTAGCGCAACTCTGCTCAGAAATGGACGACCATCAAAACTTACACCAAGAAGCACCAGAAAAATAATAATTCAGGTAAAGGCTGATCTACACATCACCCCCAGAGAGTTGCAGAGCTCTCTGGCAGCATCTGGGATAAATGTACATGCGTCTACAATCAGGCAAAAAAAATCAATAGACATGGCAAACATGAGAGTTGCTAGAAGGAAACCTGTTCAAGAAAGAACAAAGTTGCCTGTTTAATCTTTATTAGAGAGCACTTGGACAACCATTCTCTGGACTTCAAAACTGGATTATTTGTCCACAGTCACAGGTGCTATGTTTGGAGAAAAATCAGCCCTGCATGTAAAGAGAAGTACCTCCTCCCGATAGTGAGGCATGTTGGTGGAAATGTGAAGGTCTGGGCCTGACGACTCCATATTATTCAGGGAACCTTCAATTCCCAGGTCTATAAAATTCTTGACCAGAATCTCCTGCTGCCATCAGTCAGGGAGTTGAATCTAGAGCGGAAATGTATTATGCAACAAGACAGCGACCCAAAGCATTCTAGAAAAACTACCAAGGAATGACTTAGATTTGCACTCTGGATTGGGCCAAAGTCTGAACCTTAATCCCATAGAAATGCTGTGCCAAATTTATTTTTGAGAGAGAGACATATTACTTTTTCTATATAGAAAAAAAATGACTGTTTGGGTGGTTCACAAACTTTCCAGCAGCATTGAAGGCCCAAACGTAAACAAGAATTCAACCTGAAACCTAGAAGAGCAAATAAACATAGACATGTAAAGTACAAGGATAACGAGCACTGTCTACGGTGTTAGTGGTCATTAAAGTACTTAACAAACAGGTGAATCATCAACCTATGTGTCAAGACCGCAAGAGATTCTCCAACCAGCTAGCGGAAGATCCTTCCACTAACTCTGAGCAAGCACAGATGTGTATATGTAGTGTGTGAGTATTTTAATTTATTAAAATGTCTGTGCTGAACATAAGAAAAGGATCAAGAACTTCTCTTGTAAGGAGCGGTAGTAGGTGACAGGACCCTCATTGTAGACACACACTGCTGTGTTTTTCATATGAAGCCAATACAAACACAAACTGCTCTGTCTAGTTCCTTTCAGTGAGATGTGAGAGGCCACTGATGGTAATGTCAACAGATTACATATCCAGCCTGATGAACATGGGTGTCGTGTTTTAATGTTTATTTTCCTCATTGCTGCGACACTTCTCACCACTATGTACCCATGTATTAAATTAAGAAAATGGACAAGATTGTAATAATGGGGGGGGGGGGGGGAATCACAAATTTCACCCATAAAGAACATGTGCATTGGTTTAAAATGCAGAAAGGCAGTAAATAGCATTAAAGAAACTGGCTATTTGTACAATCATCATATATAGATTTTATAACAAAGGTCCATTTTGGCCATTATATAAAACATAGTCCTCAGTTTCAGTAATGAAAGCTTCTCAATAATCTTTCTTCATTGAACATAAAAAAGTAGCACATGAAAATAGTATGGCTGAAAATGTGAAATCACATTTACCTGCTGTGTTGACGTGTTTAAATGTGCAGTTTCTTCATGTGAGGAAGCAGAAGGTGTGTATGTCCAGTGAGACCCAACATTCAGAAGACCTTCATTTAGTGACACGCAGTCAGAAATCCCACCAGGCCTCAGTTAGATAACCTTAGTTTTGCATTCGAAGTTATTTTAGGTCAAGTACTGTCATCGGCCCAAATAAATCAATTGCATAAATAACAATACATTAATTAGTAGTACAAATTCACAATTATAAATTTTAGATTGAAATGTCGGTGTAAATCTCTTCTGTGTACAGTTCCAGGTAGTTGTGAGGCTATAGCTTCTGTGTAGAATCAGACATGCTAAACGAGCACAGTGCTGGTACTTTTCTTAGTCGGGCATTCAAAACATGGAAGCGATCAAACCTGAGCCCTCACTCCCATTTTAAAGAGGTCTGGAACGTGTTTCAAACGGGTCAGTCATTTTCTGCAAAGAACAGAGGAAAATAGGCAAGTGTGGCTCCTAAGGCCAAAGTTTCTGAAATTCCCCATGTTTATACTATCTCATTTCATAAATCGGTATTATTGGTATAATATCCTGACGGGGAATATCCACGAAACAATTCATATGTAAATGCACACAACTTATGAGGTGGTCTGAAATGCATTTAGTCAGATATTACACAGGTGTAAATACATCTGTCTCTCTAAGCCTTATTTGAAAATCAAAGCCCCAACACCTCACCTCACATCACGTGACCACTCAGGAATCACCTCAAAGGGCAAATGTCAAATCTGTCATCTGAAGTTGGTTGTCAGGTGGTAAGTGGTTTTGCATTTTTCAATCTGATTTGAGGTTACCTAGTGTAAATGCTAGTGGTTAAACTCTTGTCACGATATAATCCAAATACATAATGCATGAAGCAACCTAGGGTAAACAGGGGTATGCAGATGAGACGTGTGATATCTCATCTGCATAACCTCATCTTTTACCAAATCAATCAAGCAGTCTTCATGGGACTTCAGATGTATGGGTCTAAACAGAACCTTTTCTAAGCAGTACATTCTCAATTCAGAATGGGGCCTCCATTAACATTACAAAACAGTGAACCCAACATAACAGATAATGCACTTTTTTCTAGACAAAAACCCTCTAAAGTGCAGAGATGGACATTACAGGTTCAGAAAGTAAAACGCCTTCCCAGGATTTTACTCAAGATAGCTTAGCTGGATTATCTAATTAGAATTGGAATCGGTTAATTGGAATCAACACAATCCAGGAAGCCTGAACAAACTTTTGGTGAGGACTTTTACTTTCTGAACCTGGAATGTCCACCTGTGCTGAAGGGTCCCTTGGCCTTAGCCTTAGCATTACTGAGCACTTCACAGGAGCCACTCGCTGATACGCTAACGGTCACTTCCTGGGAAGCAAGGCCAATGGAATCCCTTCTGATCTGCATAGTCCCGCCTGTCTTACGACCACTCATCTCCACTGTCACATACTACAGAAAAGGCTCAGCCTTCTCCCCCAAATACAGCTAAGTGCACCGTAGTGAACAGTTGGTTCAAGAGCTTGTGTGGCTCTGTGCTCTCCCGAGCTTGTAGTACCATTTTATGCTACAGGGGAGAAAGCTGGTAATGGTCTACTCTTAACCTGAGAGGGAAAAGAACATAAACCATTATGAAGGGTCAACAGATCAGAAAAGGTTCACAAAGTAACAGTCCAGTTTAGCTTCTCAAAATATACTCCATGCTACTGATTGTCTTGGCAAAATACATCTACATAATAAATCTATACATTCCATTCATAAAACAGTATGACCTTTAATGGTTGAACCGAATGTGTAGTCTGTTGAGGGAACGATTTCTTCCCTGTAAACAAAGAGAAGTCCATTCTGCCAAGCTGAGGATTCACTTTCAACGTGAACTGCTGTTCTTTGTGGTCATCAGAAAAGCGTTCTTGATGACTTTCACAATGCAAAGTACTGCTTTGGCTGTTGAGCGTTTAAGTAAGAGCATGAGGGAGCGTCTTCCATGAGGGTGAGGTCCTGCGCCCCTTCGTCCTCGTCCTCCTCTCCTGTCCCTCTGGTCCTGCTCTCCTTTCACTCGTCCTCCTCCCCAGCCGTGGCCGCCTCTAGGGCGGCGATGGCTTCGGCCACCATGGATTCAGTGATGCTCACGGCGTCTTCGGCGTCTCTCTCCTCCACCGCATCTCCTCTCTCCCCGTCGTCCTCCGCCAGCTTGGTCTCTGCCGAGGACAGGCTGGTGCTGCTGGTGTGGATGTCCACCGAGATCACGCTCTCTTCGTCGGCTGCGTCTCCGACGTGCTCCGGCGTGCCGGCCGCCCTTCGTCCCTGCCGCCATCGGTCTTCGTCTTCCTCCTTGCGCGTGTACCAGCTGTCCGAGCTGTTCCCGCCCACCGTTCCGCCGTTGCCCAATCCGGAGTCACGGAACCTCTCTGTTCCCTTGCAGGGTTCCGTCCCCAACATTTGCAGACTGCATATGGGCGGGGCACTGGGGAGAGTGGGCATGTCCGATACAGGTACATGCCTACCCTCGGGCTGCAGAATGTAGAGGCCCGAGTCACTGCCTGCTGGCTGAGGTGGGATGGATCGACCCTGGCTGTTAATATGGAGTTGGTTTATGTGGTTGTTGTCAATGTCAGATTTAGTGGGACTCGGATTGTTGGAGTAAGCAAAGTTGTGGAAGCCTTGTTTCTTGTGGTTTATCTCATCTGGTAGTCTGTGACATTGGTACGGAGGTACTAAGGAGTTACTGGATGGGTCCTGTTTATAGCTGTGGGCATCTACAGGCACTGAGGGGTCATAGATATAACTATAAAAAAAACAAGAGAGATTCAACATGTGAGAGAGAAACCACAGACAGCCTTGATAAAGCATGATGACCAAATTTACTTTTCAGTTGTTCAAGTGGGAAAACCATAAATGTCAAATTCAATAATAATAAAAAAAAATTAATTGTGGTCTTTACGGCATGAAAGTGATTTACAAGGCAGCTCACCTACAATGCAGCAGCCAATAAACTAGCAAAATAAAATGAGAAAAGGCCAACACAAACACGAGCCTCACCTGACTAACCATTGTTACTGCAGACAAGCTGGAAACCACTTTTACAACTTGATATGTCAGGCCAGTAGATTTGACTGCACTCTAAATTTGCATTAGGCAGGCAAACATCCCCTGACGCACCAGTACCCTTTGAGATATGATCTGCAGCGCTCCGAATACGCAAGTCTTTTCGCTCTATTTTTCCCTATTTTATAGATCTCTGCTCACACTGTCCTGGCCCTCTCAGAATCCTCTCGTTTGTTTGTTTATTTAGCTATTTATTTAGCTCTTTGTTTATTTACCTCAAGTAAGAATGAACCATGTCTGACCTGTTTCCTACTTGGTTAACAGGTCATTTACAGCGTAAAGCTTAAAAGATGAGGAAGACGAGGAGGAAGTGAAGAATCCTTCCACCGCAGCTGTGTCTGTGTGTGTCAGCAGGGGGCTGGTGTATTTATGGATGGTGTTGTCAGACATTTCCTACAGAGTTCCTTCTGCCCTTCACACCCTCCACAAAGACTACCCCGCCACCCAACAGAGAGGGGCTGATGGGTAAAGACGTCCCATCTCATCCAGCGTCACTCTCGATCTTCACTCAAGCATCCACACCTTCGTTTTCCTTCACGCTTGTGTGTCTGTCTAAATTCTTGTTTGTCCTTGCCATATGACCAACCATAACGTAACCACCTGCCCAACATCATGTAGGTCCGCCCCCGTGCTGCCCCATCTGACCCATCAAAACATGGAGTGGACTATTTTTTTTTCCAGCACGTCCCACAAAAGGACAATTGGATTGAGATCTGGGGAATTTGGCGGCCAAGTCGACACCTTAAACCCAAGTTTTGCGGTGTGGCAGAGGGCATTATCCTGCTGAAAGAGGTCACTGCCATGAGGGAAAACTGTTGCCATGGAGGGGTGTAGTTGCTCGGCAACAATATTTATTTCCCTTATTTCCAATAAGATTTCCCAGCAGAACATTGCTCAGAGCATCAGACACTTTTCCAGGATCGCTTGTATTAACTTTAGCCAGCAATTCTTACTAGTCTATGGTATCAGGTGAGACAGGCTGGTGTTTGCTGCCCACATGAATTAGTGAGCCTTGAATGCCCATGATCGGGTGGTGATGGTCCTTTCTTGCAGAACGTTTGGTAGGCAGTAACCTACCAATCTGGGAACACCCCACATGACCTGTCATTCTGGACATGCCCTCATCCACCCATCACAATTTGGGGGTTTTTCCAGTAACACTTGTATAACCCTTAATGGGGTGCCACTGTAACAAGATGAAAAATGTATTCATTTAATCTGTCGGTGGTTTTAATGTTGCAGGTGATGAGTGTATATCACTTTGCAGTGGCTATATAAAATGTATTTTAATTTGATGTATTAATGCATCAAACACATACATTATCTGTCAAATCGAATTGTACTGCTTTTTAAAAATGGCTTCAGAAGACATGCATGGAATGTTTTTATATGAAGGTTTGTACGGGTAGATGAGGGCCAAGTGGAAATTTCTGGTTAAGTCAAGTGACTGAAAGTAGGGTAAACAGCTCTAATGTTGGTCATATTTGACCAGATTTTGTATATCTGATGACTCCTGTGTGGGCTGGCTGGGCTATTCTATTACTTATATGAAAGCATGCACAGACCTCTTTTCTCCCTCCCCCTCTCTCAAATTGCTCCTGTAATGGCTTAGTTGAAAATTTCACCTTTAGACTAAATTAATGCATTACGGCACCATTTTAAAATTCATTTTTGCAGGAAAGTGTAATGAAAATGGAGGCACATCGTGATTACAGTCTAATACATTACTATTATTATTATTATTATTATACAAAAACTGAAAAGTGCTCAAAACCCTTACTAAAATAACTAGCATGGTCTTCTTTTCAAGCCTCATCAACAGCAATAAATACAATAAAATCAACAGGCTGATAAATCCCGTATCCCCTGTCCCAGTGGACTTATTAAATGACAGTGATGAACTGGCTGACTTTTTTTAGTAGTAAAATACTTTCCATTAGGGACTGCAAAAGATTATAGCCCAGCAATGGGCATACCTCCTAAGCAATAGCGAAGCAAAAAGCACTATGTCAACATTCTTGACAATTAATCATGAAACACTTACTAAAGTGACTCTAGCTTTCCTGATCCTCAGAAATATATCTAAGGTCCATAACATTCTTTCAGTAGCTGACAGCATGAACATATACACCGCCACATCGTCCGAACTACTGAAGTGCTCTTTGCTCTGAAACTACACCTCTAGTTTGCTCATTTTGACATTCACAAGAACGAGTTTCATCTATTTCCACCTATTTCATCTGTTCTCAGAGAACTGTGATGGCTACCTGTGTCTTTTAGGATTGATGTTGAATTGATTGACCTTCACATGTCTCTATGGTCTTGCCCTGGTGTATTGGTGTATCTCCGTGAGGTGGGCTCCCACAAGAGCTTTCAGACGTACCTACGCTAACATGCTAGCCATACCCACTACCCAACTGAACCAAAATGAAGCAGGTATTTCCTACTACAGCCTATGCATTGGACTGCCTAGTGACCTGAGTGTGTTTGACAAACAAGAGGACATTCAAGAGGAGAGTAAAAACCCCTCTGTTCGCTTTAACCTTTAATTAATCTCTAAAAACTCCTGCACTTTCCCCCCCCCCTAAAATATTATTAGTCAATTAAATTTTTGTGTTGTTTGCTTCTTTAGATTCCATTTCATTCCTGTTGTACATGGAATTCCTTGTTTGAAAAGTGCTAGATCGATACAACTGTATCTTTCAGTATCAAACTCAGTATGCGACTTGAGAACATTTAGCTCAAGAATAGAAATGTCAAAACTTTAACTTTTGCTTCAGGCACCGATGGCCACCCAGGTGTTACGACCAAGGGAACAATTGGAAAAAGGAGGGGTTCCACTTTAAAAGCCAGATAGCAAATCTAATAACAGTATTCTTGCTGTCAGATTTACACTGCCTGTCAGTTGTGCAGAAAATTAGCCATGTCTTTTAAAAGGTTCTAACCTTTCAGTCATTTTGAAGAGAACAGGAAAATGGATTTTGTCATCAGGAAAGCCTGAAGTATATGGTTTTTCCTGCATGCTGTATAAAACACATTAGGGTGAACCCTGTGTAGAGATTAGAGGACTCTGCCGTGACTCTGACTCTATACAGACGACATACCGTACGGCTGTAAAGCAAGCCTCTAATATCCACCCTATGCATGAAATATTGATTCAGCATTTGGAAAGACAAAGGTGCATTTAATACAAATGACGAACGGGTCTGAATAAAAATGTGCAAGTGCTCCTGTGTACGTGTGTGCACATGCGCAGTGTGTTTGCTCAACACGCTCAAACGTTTGTGTGGTATTTGCATACGAGCCAGCCGATTCTACCAGCTCAGGCTAAGCCCAGAAATATGACACCCTGAGCAATTAGGCGGCATGTGTGTTTGTGTGTGTGTGTGTGTGTGTGTGTGTGTGTGTGTGTGTGTGTGTGTGTGTGTGTGTGTGTCCACTGCATTATGGATACTTTCCACAAAATGTGCATAACCCTCCACACTACAGACTTCATATGCACCAGGATGAGAAAGCAAGTTCTGTCCATTACTACACTAAGAAAGAGTTGCCCTTTTAAGTGTAAGTCAGTACACAGGTGTCTTTACATATACACATTTAATTTAGAAAGCACTCTGACAGAGTGGAATGGCTGCTTGGTAATTCAAAGCTTTTGAGTACAGATGGTTGGTGTCTATAGTATTACGTTTGTAACGTTTTTAGTATTGTTTAACTATTATTATTATATTTGCTAAAACAACATTAGCTTTAATGTGAAATCTACAACATTCAAATGTATAGGCTATAAAGTCTCATTTGCTACAATATTAAATCCTGAATGCACGTGGCAAAACAAATGTAACAGGACAAATAAACACAATGATTTAGCGGGCTATTCTGATCCTTTAAGTGTACCTCACAGCAAGCACATTTATAGTAACATCAACTTTTCAAAATCTTTTTTTTTTTTTTCACCCTACATCCGGCTCTCTGACAGGCCTGACATTTACCAACTCCAGCAGGATATAGAGAGGCTTTGTTACTTGCCTGAACTGGCTATCAGTAATTCTGTTTGTGGGTCCTCCCTCTTACCTTTGTATCATCCTACAGCACTTGCACCCCATCTGGACAGCTGGGTAGAGGAGCTGAGAAGGGACAAAAAGGGTTATCTATTTAGTGCCCACATCAATCAAGGCAAAAAAAGAGAGACAAATATCTTGCATGTAGTAAGAGTATTTAGGTTTTGTGGGAAATGTTGCATAAGCGCACAGACTGCCAAAATCGGAGCCCTGAGACAGCCACACAATCCACAATTGCTTTGAGCCAGAACCCAAGATGGCCTCCACCCTCTACATCTAACCTTTCCATAACACTACCCTCAGACTCCTGGGGAAAGCATGGGCTAGTCTTCCATCAGACGTGGCCCGCGGTGCCTCTGCTCCATATCGATTTGACGTATGGCTCTGACATACGAAAGTGTCAGGGACAGGTCACGGCTCAGATCTCTCAAGCAGAGGGAGACGAGTCCGTCTGCATGGTCACCTCCTGCCTACCACATCTGGTCTAATACGTGGCTGTATCAATACATGGTTTTTGCATGAGGACCTTTTCTCTGCCTGCAGGCTTAGCCATTCCTTCTTCACTGGTAAATAATTGATGGAAGAGTCTGGAAAAGCACAGACACGGCTGGTCTTAGTCCCTCCTAACAGGGCGCTCCTTCCCGACGAACACAGGGAGAACAAGAGAAGACTCCAGCTAACAGATTATATTCCTTATTTTTACATTCACGCTACCTGACTAACAAAAATATATTATGAACTAAAGCAACCAAATACAAAAAAATTAAATAAAGATGCTGCATTTTCTTTCCAAAGACGATTGGGAGTGTCAGGCCTAGTGTAGCCACGGCTGAATGATGACTTCACTCCAGACCCCCGTGGCAGCAGACCCCATCCCTGCCGGTCCTCACAGCAGGATCACTGCAGCGACTGGGGGCTTCCTCACCTGCTCCCAGCGGTCTCCACACCCGCCTCGCCAGCCGTGAAACCACGCAGGGCGTCCGGTGGCTTCCTCTCTACCTGAGCCGGGTGTGCTTTTCAAACACTTGAGAATGTGACACAGGCATTCTTTGTGAGGGGTAAACCAATTAGAGAGCTCGGAATTTAGACAGAAAGGAGGCTGAAGGGTGTGAATGGAAGGAGAAAACAAAGGGAGAGTGTGCGGGGTGTGGAACAACAAACACACGGTAGAATGGCCTGCTTACATGCTGCAGCAATGCGGCACATCACACCTTTCTCAATTACAACTCCTTCACACGAAATTCTGCTGATTATAACAGGACAAACTAGAGAGGATAGCCGACATCACACACGATTTAAGAATACAAAACAACATAAAGTCGTATTATGATATGGACACAGACACTTTTTTTTTGTTTGTTTGTCTCTTTTGCCAAAGGCAAATTTTTTGGCCTCGATGTCATGATGTCTTCAGGGCACTGCTCCTTATCTGAGACGCAGAAGAAAGGGTTGAAAGTGAGATAACCTCCACTAGCAGGTTATGCTAAGGTCTACTGGAAGATGTGTTATAAATATTGCATTATCATTTTATCATTACCTTTGGTCATATTTTATTAGACATTATCTATGACTCAGTCAAGATTATAAGTAATACAACCAATGAAGGCTTTCAGAAAGCCATCAAATACCAACAGAATGACTTGTCTTCTAATATAACCAAGAGATTAAGATAGATTAGGAGATCACATAGTAAATGATCAGGGATTTCACACTATCTTCAGAAGCCCAAAGGAAATCGAAATGCTCCGTCTTTCGAGAACGGCAAGAGGTGAAGGAGATATTACTCAAGATTTCCAGCTCAAAGTGCGGTCGGCTGAAATACGGCGCCTTTAGCACAAGCAGCTATTCCTCTATTGGAATGAACAGGGAGGGGTCATTTCTCATCTCTGAAGAAGGCATGGCCCCCAGCTCTGGATTCTAATCGGCTCAGTGAAAGTAACAAATGCTTAGCCTGCCATAGGGCTATAGGGGTTTTACCTTAGGCCATATTCTCCTACTGTGTACATTTCAGTCTCTCACACACAATTTCACATGGGATATGGAAGCATACCTGCTAACATATTTAAGAATGCTTAATGCTTAAGTATTTCCTACATGAATGGCTCCACTTGTCCAGCCTGTTGCACACCCAAACACACACACACACACACACACCCAAACACATACATGCCATAAAGATGCCATAGGCATTCTACTGTGATTTCCTTTGGTTTTGGAATTAGCAAGCCAAAGGAGGTTGACTGATTCCCCAGTTAGAGGTGATTCTAACAGAGGAGGAGGGTCAAAGGTTGCGCAGTGCCATTTGAGTGAACTGCAGTGGTTATCCTAATGACAGTCATGCACTAATGCATTCACACAGTAACTTCAAGCAGCTGTCCAGGTGATGGTATGTTGAAAAGAAATTGGGAACCCAAGCTTGTCAAATGCTACATGGAAATTCATTGTACCATTTGTTAAAGAATTTCACTTTCGTTGGGTTTCTTATAAAAACACATGGTCACTGTATAAACCACATTTAGATGAGTTATGCAATGTTGTTTTTTTTTTTACAATTTACAATTTAATAATTCATCAAAATAAACGCCAAGCCTAAATGTGATACGACTTACCACCATCCATAACTCCAAAAATCAATATGAACTATTCAATAAGCCTTCACAGAATTTCCATTCACTTTAAATTCTGAATAGGAATTAATTGAATTCCACTTAATGCGTTACTGGCGTTACATAAATCTATTTTGCAGCATGTAGAGTTGTAAGGACAGAACGTGGTGTACCAGGTGTGAAATGATCTTAATCGACCTCAGTCTGGCCACTGCACTGAAGGCTCGTAAGGGCTGCTTCAGTGTTAACAGTGCCATGATTCACGTGTGCATTTGTGACTGAACAGTCAGTGAAGAAAGAACATCAGATTGAAGGGGGTGACCCTGGTGGGCTAGCGCCAGATCTGACATGGCCTTAAAGTCCATGTCAGAGTTAATAGTGTGTGTCAAGTGTGTGTTAATGCACGTTAAAACGGGGACGTCGGATTTACATGGGCGAATCAGAACACTGGACAAACTGGGACCAACACTTCCCTCTTCCTGTCTGTTGTTCTGTTAGTCCCTGTCTACCTCTGTGTGTGTGTGTGTGTGTGTGTGTGTGTCTTTCCTCAGCCTGTCTGTTAGTATCAGTCAGAACTGAGGATGGTGTGGAGCTTCAGGACATTTGTTGACCAGTGTAAACCTCGCGTATTATGCAGGTGCATGAGACATATAGGGTCGGTGGGTTTCCGTGGAGTTCATTGCTATATCCATGTTTCATGGTGACCAAGGGATACAGAAAAAGCCCCCTGGAGAATGTCCCATCACCTAATTGGCTACTAAACACACAAAACAAAAGACGTTCATAAGCAATGCTTCCTGTGCGTGTCACGATAAATTATATATAACAGGGATCGCTGTCTATGAAACACCAGGAAGTAATGGTTGAACATGTTATGAGATAGTAACAGCATGTACTGTATATTTTATGGATGAACTGTGGATGAACTCCTCTTAGTCTATGTTTGGGAATAATGTCTCATTGATCTGAAATGATTTGATGTCTCATTTCTACTTTAAATAACTACAGACTTAATATAAGAAGAGAACCTTGACCCAGTTTGTTTTTTTTTTAGCTTTAACTTCTTGGTGATTGTGTGATTTAGCCAATCACTCAGTGTGCCTTAATCAAATTTCTACATTTATCTGAACCTGAAACTAAACAAGACATGGACTACTATGATTAAACAAGGCTGTTGATGTAATGGTAAATTATGTCAGTATTCAGGATGAGTCCAATGTCTGTATTTACTGGTTGCCTCCAACACTGAGACATGGAATAGTCCATTCTAACTACATCAGAGGCACCTTCACACCTGCGTTTGCATTTGTCTTTGCATACCGGTTGCAGCTTGTTAGCACAATTGAAAGACATGCATATAAAGACATGCCATTATGTTCCACAAAGAAAATGTGTAAACATGAAAGGAACATGGGTTGTGATATGTCAGAGCAGGAACTAACCGGGTTCAGTTATGACTCAGGAAGACTGGGAGGAGCAACACAGACGTTTTTAGACGTTATGCGTGGATATGATGTCATACACCAGGATGCTGTTTTGTTTATTTCCCAAACAACCCATATGAATCAAAACCAGTTTCAGGGTTTTTTTTTTTTAAATAATTAAAGCTACATACTGTCCACAGACAAATATATTATTGTCATTAAAGAGTGTGTTCATCATTATTATAAAAAATATATACTAATATTAATGGTTGTTATTATTGTTGTTGTTATTGTAATATACATCAGCGGGCATATCCTCATTCAGATGCCTGTGAAACACTGAAGTTCATACAAACAGGCACAACAATAGTGCTTAAATTGAATACAAGAATCCACCTCCATTAACAGTATGTGACCTGTCCTTCTTAGCACACCGGTGTACACACCTTCTATGCGTCTGTAAACAATATCGCCAACGGTAAACATCCAGGCAAACGTCATTTACCTGCTCAAGCTACCAACATACAGACAGATTCAGCCATCATGTAGCTACCAGAAACATTATTAAATGTTAAACTCTCTTGAATTACATTTAAAAGAGAACCTAGTCGTAGCCTTTACCACAATTACTTCAAGTTTCATCGTTAAAATACTTAACAACCGTAGGCCAACACAATAGGCCTCCATGTAAGCTTATATTATATCACTTCCATATTACATATAGAATATGTGACTGCCCCTTTGCTATTACACAATATTCAAATACATTTAAACTACATTTAAGAAGCAGGAGGTAGTAAAGCTTTAGACTCAAAACTTAAGTTTGTTCCACACACCGGCAAGTGTCCCTCCAGCTGTTCGCACTAAATGAACCTAGTACTCGAAAACTTTCGTCAAACTCGCAACACTTAGGCTCAATAATAACCTCCCTCCTTTTTTAACAAACCCCTGTAGCATAATTGGACCGGCAGCAAAATGCCACTAGAACCGAGCTCACTCACACCTGTGAGAGACTAATGTCGTAAACCACCGGTTAGGAGAAACGTACTCGTCGAATAAGAAACGCCGAGAATAAAACAGGCTTCTGTTGAAACTGGCCGCTGATACAGTACAGTAAGTAAATACGTTAAATGCAGAAGGCGAGAAGTACACGACTTTTTATTCCAATCCTCAAACTGTCAATACGAGGAAGACTCAAGTTTTAATGCTGAGGCGGACACGAAACATTTACCTGTTGGATTTGTGAAGGTGTGGCAGGTGTTTGCCGGAGGTGCTGTAATTTCACGGATAACCACAGTATTCATTTAATTCTTAAATCTGGAGTCTTCCGAGCAAAACAGACAAGTCCAAACGCTTCCCTTTCGAGCAACGAACATCGCAGTTACTTTGTACAGTTTTTCGCCTCTGATTTCGTTTGTTTTCTCCTTGAGTCGCTCCCTTTGAGCAGGGACTGTCCCCCGTGACTCCAGACGCCCATGTCTCCTTCACGTCTATTTGAATTGCACATGTGAGTCCTGTACAGAACCTCGGGCCTGAAGACGTTCACACACCAGTGACGGCCCATGTCACGCGGGATCAGACGCTTCACACACGTTATATAAGTAGTGCAACGACCGGTTCAGGAATAATTCTCTAGCAATAACATAGGTATACACTGCTCTCCTAGTCACTACGTATTACTGATTCAGAACGGATCTCACATATGCCACACAAATATATTTAATTCTAATCCTTATAAAGTCATTGCTTTTCATTACTTAGCAGACTAACTTAAAATATGTTATACTTAATTCATTCTAGACGTATTATAAGTAGACCTTTTTCATCTCCTAGTCACCTCTACATTAAAGTGGATATTAAAATTTTAAAATCGGAATTCACATTAACAGTAGAATTCACAGCATTTATCAAATAATTATCTTGTGTACCTCATGCGTTCCTGCATAGCCTGCCTACCTCTACTTCATAGAGGTCGGATAACTATCCTCTAATTAGGGCAATTTAAGGCAATATTAGATTCATTCATAAATAAGTCAATAAATAAATGCAAAACTGTCATTTACTATGCTTCTCTTCATGACTAGTGTTAGATTCAATATGAGATTAATTCATTCATAAATAAATCAATAAATAAATGCAAAACATGCACTATTCTTCTCTTCATCACTAGTGAGACATTTAAGGGTAGAGAGATATGTACCAAAGTGACTTTGACTTTCTTATTCCAGTGCTTTGACCTTTAACCATGTACTCCACAGCAACACATTAATAATATGCTTGCCTAGGGGGGCATATTCTATTATTCTGGGCATTCAGGTAAATTATTCTCAGTATTGAGTTCTCTGAAAATGTATTATTATTGCACAGTTGCTAAATCTGCACTAGTTCATGGTGATCAAAATGTAAATGTAAGTAGCCAAAGTAGTTAGACTAAACTGTATGATTAGGGTTTTTATATTAATAAAAATATTTAAATCTATAGAAATGAAAATGTAATCACTATACAAATTTAAAAGTTAGCCACTGTAGGTAAAAAAAAGGAAAAATAGGAGAACTTTTTGAAAAGTTTTAAAAAGTGTTTATGTAAATATGCAGTTGAAGCAGCTTAGAGGTGGTTGGGTTCATACATGTCATGAACAACTGAATCCCACAAAACCTCATCGAACTATGTTTCACAATGTGTAGCTCTGGTGGGCTAGTTTTGCATTTGTATCAAAGTATTTTGACAAAAAACATTTTTACAGCCTTTTTAATGCAGTAGACGATGTCTTATGTAGGTCATTGCGGTGTGTGTATGAATTCTTGGATGAAGGTAAAAGGAAAATGATATGCCAAGCTCCCAGTGATGTCACCCTTAGGCTAATGCTATCAGTATCAAACAGTCGAACTCTTTGTAGCTAAGAATGATTTTACTCCCAATTGCCTCCCATCAAAAAGTACAGTATCACAGAAGTACTCAAAAGCAAAATGAGAGGTAATGTATGCGCTTAAACAAACTGTCACATCCTGCCTTTAACTCTCAAGTTACAGTTTATGTTTTATGAAAAATAACAACTGCGCTCTTAGAGACAGTTTATACATTTGTATCTCAATACTGAACACAGATATCTACTAAGATGATATCCAGTGTGAAGATAAGACTTTTGGACAATAACAGCAGTGGTGAAAAGGTGCTACAAGACACTGAAGAGTTTCTCTGGCCTTTCTGGTAGCTCATCCGTGACATCTGAGATGGTCTCCACAGGAATACGATCCGTGTGATTCTCAAGGATGATGAGCAAGGACTCGGCAGGGACAGAGTTGAAAAACAACAACAGAGCATGCTGGACTGGTAGACTGACTACCATTTGGTAAGCATGCAACTGTGTGTGTCTGCTGTCAACCCATTTCTGGATAAACCTGCATTTAGTTCAGCGATATGATTCGGTAAGAGTCTGCCTGAGAAAATATGGAGACATAATGTTAGAGTTTGTTGTAACACTAAAAAGCAAATCAAACAGTGACTTTAACTCAGTGACACAGTGACAGAGTGAATTGTGGTGAGAAGTCTATTGTAATACACACGTAACCAAAAATAGCTAAATGCCTCGGGTTTATACTGAGTATGCTCTTCCTCAACCTAAAGCCAGGCTGGCTAATTTAACCCCACAGGTAAACAAACCACACCTAGACCAACCTCAGTGTTCAAATGCACGGTCAGATGGCACTATTGTCTACAGCAGCAATGGGTGCTAAAGGTCCATGATTTATTGGCTTCTGCTTACGTTTGAGATACATTCATTCACTCGATAGTTGAAACTGCAAATAAGTTTAACAGTATGGATAGTAGATTATGTAATGTACGTTTTTACACTGTTTTACAGGTGACAAATCAGACATGGAGTAATTTACATATGATAGTTGTAGTTTTAAAAAAACTATGAATCATAAAATGATTACAGGTTGTTAAATATTATGAAAATAACTATTTTGAAGGACCTATGTCTCTTTTGCCTGAGAAGAATGGTATTTTGCTGTGTCTTTCCTTGACAGAAACTGTATGTTTAGTCTTATTGACATTTTGAGAATGGCCTAATCTCTTAGCCTTTTACACAAACCTTTTGTCTCATACACATTAGCATTCAATTGAATCAGCATTGGATTTTCATTAGATATGGATTCACTTGAAAATAATCAAGGTGGTCTAGCATTCCAATCTGCCACAGTAATGTGTAGAATTAAAATAGAAATAACAGTAAATATAGAGATTAAGGGTAATAAAATAACTGTAAATGGCAATGTAAATCATAGTTATTTACCAAACGTTTAGATGCTCCCCCACACACCCTGTGATCTGAGATACTTGTTGCTTGTTATCCTAATGGTAGGAGGGTCTTCCTGGGCCACACACAGTTACCATGGAGACTATATGCTGACAGAGTGACTTGTTTACTTTAATAGTGTGTGTGTTTGTGTGTGTGTGTGTTTGTGTGTACGTGGGCACTGTCAGGGAATCCAGGTGCTAGGTAAGATATGATATTGACATAATGTGGCACCTGCCACTGTTTTGGAAATATTAACATGCTTGTCAGCTATTCATTGCACTGGGAAGTAAACAATTATATTGCTATCAAATCATGTTGCATCAAAAATTTCGTTTGCGCTATATTGGGAATCTAGAATGATGAAGCATGATTTTATGACACATTAAAATTAAACATGTAGTTACTTAAACTGTCCATCAGTGTAAATTATTAACCAATGCACATGTTTAGATATTTATATAGGCTAAATAAACGGAGAGGAACAAAACAACTTAGTGTAGAGGCAAAAAGAGAACCTTTTATTACATTAGAATGATTCATACAAACAACGCATACACACTAGTTCATATTGCTTCAGACATAGTTTTTTAAAACAACTTTGTAACAAAATCTAGGTACAACATTTATGAAAATATATAAATCTCTAAACAGGGATTTCAGTCCTGACTATACAAAGAATACAATAAACACATTCATTACCAGTATGCCAACTATGTTTTGCAAACATTTAGCAATTAAAAGTTATTCAAGTCACATCACATACAATGTCGTGTTCTGCTCTCAAAATAACATTCAGATATACTCTAAAACTGGCATTCCTATACAATATGGACTTTGTCTCAAACTTGTTAGCAAAGGTAATACATTTCATCTATTATTGTCACACTGGGAGGTACGGTTAAGCCATAAACGATGGCACTCAATTAAGTATCAAATAATAACACAAATGATTCATAGAGGAAAAACACAACAAGGAACTTTGGCAAAGTACACTATAATATCTCTAAGTTCTGAAAATTTGCACTTTGAGGGCTGAAGAGTGTCAAACCTGAATAACGCTACAGTTCATTGGTTGTAAATGGGCATATTTCTCAGAGATAAACGATTCCAGAGATAAACATACAATTAGTTGGAATAGCCCTTGGAGTAGTAGAGGAGACAGAAGCGCCATGACTGATCTTTTTGATGTGCATGCCAGAATATACTCATAATTGAAGACAAAATGCAAATCTTCACAGGTCACACTAAACCAGCATTTTGAAGATGAATATTTATGTCATCATCTACACTTGAGATAAGTCAACCATGGCAAAGAACTATTCAAAAATAAAGTGCAACCCCTATAATTGGCTTGTCACAACCTTTTTTTTTGTAACATTTATATAACATTTTTAATCATTTATAGTTTTCTATGCAAGTCATCTCTAACATGAAAATATGTTGTGTTCTTTTTCAACTATTACACATTCCCACTTTACCTCACTAAAGACATAAACAGCTACAAACTAAACTTGGCATAACTTATGACACCACTTTTTAAGGCGCAGATACTCCTGGTGAGATGCTACACAATGCCCACATGTTAAATACTCAGCAATACTTTAATCCAACTATCAATATGCAACATTGCTAGCTTGTGATCATTTCCATTTCATCTTTATTCTCAATTTAATACAACAAATGCAATAACATAAAATAAACAACCTCTATAATACTGTTTCCTGAATTAATTCTTATGTGATGATCAGAAATTTGGAATGAATCAAATTCATTATTCTTTGTTTCCAATAATAGGTTTGTTGTACTGATGAATATTTGTGTCAAGATAGTTATGTTTTACAAATTCCCTGCATTTTTAAATCTTAAGTATTTAGGAAAAAAAAATCTTAAAATCCAGGCACTCTCTTTGATTGCATTAAGCAAAACATTGTTAAAGAGCTGCAGAAATCACAGCAGCCAAAATAAACACAACGCACACAAGTTTCACTACTCGTATAATTCATTAGGACACAGAAATTAAGAAGAACTGAAAGCAAATACAGCAGGAAACGAGTTAATGGTACAAATACGTATAGATGTTTGTCAGGTGTATATTTATATCTTGATAAAATGGAGAAAACAGAAAAAAATGAGTTTTTCATAAACATAATACAACAGATCGTTCTAATAGACAAGGAATAACAAAGTGAATTGACTGAATATGACTGCAGCTTCATAGTAACTGGCCAGTAATAACTGTGTGATATCCAGAGTACTGATTTGTGCAACTAAATCACAAGGTTGCTGTAAACAAGAATCACCTGCATCCAAATCTGGACCCATTCTCATATATATGCGCATCCTCCTTAATTCCTGAAAAAGGTCGGTCTCATTGCAGGACTTCATTCTTTTTTGTAGGTGTTGTCGTTTCTGGCTCCCCACTGTCAGATACATTGATGGGGCTGTCTCTGGAGAAGACTTCAGTGGACTCTCTCCAAATGCAGTCTGCAATGGTCTTGAAGGCATTGGTGCTACACTTGGGTCGTACTTTCTGTGAGGCGTTATTAACGATCTGCCGGCTGTTTGAGGTGGCAATCTTGATTTTGAGGGCTGCGTCCACCCGATCCACGACTGTGTAGGTGCCAATGCTACCATCCTCGAAGCCCACGATGATGTTAAGTGCTCGCTGCGACAGGCACAAGTAGGTTGGTGTCTTGTAGAGGGAACAGGTACCGATACTCTTGCCATCCGCAAGTCGCATGACAATCAAGCTAGAAACCACACCTGCATCATCATCCTCATCGCAGCTTCGGAAACAGATATACACCAGGTACCGTCCATCCCGTGACAACTTCTGCCTCCATATTATGCCTGCAGCATGAACTAGGCGGAGTTTGCCACTGTGCAGATCTAGAACATTAATGTTGTCGTCTCCTTTAGACACAATCCCCAGCTTTCCATTTGGTGAGATTTGGAAGTCTTCCAGGTTCTTCAAGAAGTTGCTTGGCAGCTGAACCCTTCTACAGACAGACTCATCAGATACACTCCATATAAACACAGTCTCTGTTGATGTAATGAAGACTACAAAGTCTGGACTGTCTGGAATTAGCTTAAAATTTATGATTGTGATGCCATCGTCACAGATAAACTTCTTGGATACACTGCCTGACCACAAGCTAACAGCTAACAGCTTGTTTTTAGTTGTGCCAACTAGGAAAGTGTTTGCTGTAGTAATGAGAGCATGTTGGAGGGTTACCAGAATGTTGCACACTTTATGTCCAGTAGCAAGTCTCCAGACTCGAGATGCATTTTGTTCACAGAGAGAAACCACAAACTGGTCATTATGTGTGATGAGAAGCTGGGATATCTTTTGGCCATTGATTCGAAAGATATTCTCACCTGTGGCTGTGTTCCAGATGTACTGGCTACATTTGTCATCAGATGTCACCATAAGGTCACCAGATGTGGTGAGAACACAGTTCTCTACAAGACCTTCATGTTTAAACACAATCTCAATGAAACCTGTGCCGAAGTTCCACTTATGAATGGCCTCTGACCCATCCACAGTGTACACAAAGTCCTCTCTGCCAGACAGCTGAACACTCTGGATCCGTTTTCCTGTTTTATCAATGTTTGACATTGCTGTTATGATGTCAATGTCCCAAATTGACAGAACCCCACTGCTGGCTACAGACAAAAGCAAGTTATGATGGGTTGACTTGATCAACTTGACAATGGATCCTGATATCTCTATTAAACTAGCCATGCACTGCCCACTGTCTCTTCTCCAGACAAATATTGAAGAGGTGTTTTCCATGGACGCCACAATACTTTGGCCATTCTTAGAGAGCACAGCAGCCACAAATCTCTCAGTACGCTTGGCCTTGAACTTCTCCACCATCTTCCAGAGCTTGGTATCAAGAACTTCAATGCTTCTATCTTTGCAAATGAGGATAGATCTCTGATCCTCAGATAGTTCTATCCCCACTACCTCATTCTCATCCCCTCGACAGTCATAGTCCTCCATAAGCTTGGGATTGGTGATGTCTTTGGTGTTCCAAACAGAAAGACTACCTTCATTGTCTATCATCACCATCTGATGAATTGTGTCAAGAACCAGGATAGACTTCACAAAACCACCAGAAAATTCAGAAGTCATTGTGGCAAGTTTATCGCCGCTTCCGAGATGGAATACGGTGGTTGTGTTTAGGTATTGCCCACAGAAAGCATACATTCCATCTGGGGAGCATTCAACACAGGTTACCTCATACCAGCAATGGAACTGGTACAGGGGCCAACCATAGAGCAAGTCAATCACATTTACATCCTTGCTGGCTTCTAGCCAAGCTAAAGCATGGTGAGTGGATAAGGTAAATCCATTGATAAATGCTACTCCTCCTGTGATGCCACACTGTTTTGAACCCTTAACATCCACCTCTGACAACAAACAGGATTTATGGTTGTCATAAATGAGCAACGTGTTTTTTGTGGTGGCCACCACAAGGTATTTCTCGTCGGTCGTGAGTCTAACACCAAGAACGACTGACCTTGCTGTGTCTATCTGTCTCAGCAACTGTCTGCTTTCAACATCCCATGTACTTACAGAGCCATCTTCGAGAGCTACAATCACGATATTGGGGGCTAGTGTGGGTAGAATCTCTACGATCTGCATGCAGCTCGAGCATAGCGGGAGTCTCTCAGGACTGTAAGTGACATCCATGGACGAATGAAGCGGCACGATAGAGCAGTACTTGGGACCATCCTTATCACACTCCAGTAAGAGATGCCTAAGTTTAGGAAGGGACGTGACCACAGGAAGAAGTCGCTGTTGAAGCTCGGCAGACAGTGAAGCAGGGTTCTTGGTCACCTTAGCCTTTATACTTCTAAGTGTGCCAGCAAGAAACTTGATCTCCTTTTCCTGCGAGTAGCTGTAAGCCATGTCAATATCAGTCAGTGCCTTGTCAAACTGCCCAATCTTTATCATGGTATACAACCAACTGAAGTTCATAATGACGCCATACATGAGGTCATCTGTCCGCTCGCTCCTCGTCAAATGGTACAGCAATTCGGTCATTTTTCTGTGATTGACAAAGAAGATGTCTGGCTCAAGTAGATTGCACTGGAACACCCAGGGTTGTTCAGGAGTCTGTCGGTCATAAGAGTGCTTGTCAGCAGAGGCTTTATCATGCCCATGAAGGCTCTGTTGGTGGTGAGGGTTGCGATGCTGAGAGATGTTTAATGAGGCAAAGTGATTGTTGTCGCAGTGGAAAATTTTCTTTCTACCACCTGCCCACACCCCAAGGAAGTACTCAGCTAAAAGGCTGTGCATCTGATGCACATCCTCTTCATTGCTGAGGTACAATTTCTGTGCTATGAGATGCAGATGCCGATTCGCCCACACCATGAGGGTTACATTACGCACCTGTCGCTTCACCAAGTATCCCTCCAGCTCCTCTTTTAGCTGGGCGATGAGATCATAAGAGATTCTCAGTGGGCTCTTTAGATTTGAACTGACCATAATGTCTCCCAGTACACTGTTGTCTAAAGACAATATGTCTTCCAGTTCCACCTCTGTCAACCCGGCACGGGACATTGTAACGTAGCCCAGTGCACGGAAGACGAAGCGAGAACCAAGTTTGTTCTCAACCGAAAAAAACAGATGTTCTATGCTCTCGTGCACTGTTGAGCAAAGGGACTTGTCATCTACATCTTTGTGAGACCGCCAGTGTACTACCTCCCGATAGATAAGGTTGACAAACATGGGTAGTGTACATTTAGCCAGAGCTTCATTTACGTATATCTGTTGGCCTGAGGTTACTTTTCGTTTGACACTCAGAAGCTGCTGTTTGAGTATCTGACTGCATGCCTTGCGATCCCTTTGTGTTAGTTCTACATAGCAGTCCTCATCGTGTATCAGGCAACGTAACTTCTGCAGTATCCCGTGCTTGTTGGGCAGAGTGGACACCACAATGCGGACAGTACGAGGAAGGTGGACAGGCAACCACCACAGCTTACGAGCCTCGTCTGCATCTGAAAGCTGTTCCAAAGAATCCAGGATGATGACCAGGGGTCGATGGAAGGACGACTCCCCCAGAAGGTTGACCAGCAGCTCCCTCATCTCCTGGATTTTGTTCGGTAGGAAGTGGATCAAGCAGCGATAGTTGATGGCAATCTGTTCACAGATACTTTGGAGCAGATTGTGGAGGTCTGTAGAGAGGTCAGAGGAGCCGATGAAGCGAACAATGACAACAGGATCTGTTTCTGGACCCATTTCTTTTTGTAGCCACGCGTAAGCCTGGAAGAACAAAGTAGAATAATTATTTGATGGATAATTACTGGTTACCTTGATAATGTGAGGTCATTTATCATGAATGTGCCCTGTCATTCTTGACAGTTGAGTTCCCTCTTAAATCAGTTATGCATCTAAAACCGAATTAGAATCAACAGCTCTGGATTGCTGAGTCGTTAAACAGGACCTTGTATCCTGTTGTTATAATGACACAATTCAGTCAGGTGTGAAATCCTTGTGACCTCAAGCTATGTGCGTAAAAGCAAACTGTGGCAAACAAAACTTGACTTCAAACCTTCTATTATATATTTGATCCTGTTTAAACTATTATTGATGAGTCAGGTGGAGACAGGTAAGCTGGTGAAGAGGAAAATAAACATAATAATCAGGTCTAATGAAGCTAATAAACAGCAGAAACTGCCTAACATTAGCAGAAACATTAGATGTGTTTCCTCAAATTGACAATGGTTTTTCACATTATTCCACCCTACCTCATAATTCTCTGCACATTTGTATTCATAAGTGCAGTTGGTATGAACTAGGAATCTTTCATTTTTTCTGGGTAAAAGAATGACCATTTAAAAGTGTGTGTGTTAGCGGAGAGGCATCTATTGTTGTGTGTATGTTATCACATATGAATGTACGTGTGCGTGCATTATACCCATGTGAGATATATGTCATAATATGTCATATGTATGTGTGGGTATTCATGGACAACATACAATATTGTGATTGTTGGGCAATGCTCCATATTTGGCTGTTAAACTTTTAAAACAGCTTTATTTGCCAATGCATGGAAGCCATGATTAATGTGTTCGGTGTGATCCCTTGTCCCTACAGATTTGCATAAAATGCCATGATGATGTAGACTGAAGCCTAAGGTTGTGTGGCAAAATCATTGCATAATACTATATGTATCCATATAAAAATTGAAATACAAGGTAAAGTTACATAATACATGTGTCATAGGGGGTTGTCTGTAAATATAAGACAGAGAGAGAGAGAGAGAGAGAGAGAGAGAGTGAGAGAAAGAGCACACAAGAGGGTTAGTCCCAAGACTCGTCATCCTTAAGCTAACAGTGGCTGAGGTCTGTGATGGGCTGCTATGGGCAACAGGATGTGTCAACATTTCCAGCTTTGTAATTCGCCCCACTATATCAACCTATCACCATGGCCTGCTTTGACCTACAACATCGAACACAAACAGAAAATGAACACCCACCATCTCCATAAAGCCCACTAAGTCTATGCTTTTAAAGCGGAACAATATTTCTGTGCTCCACAAAGACAGCATTAAACAGCTGAATAATTTCTCTATTTCGTGTGAATGTGCTTGTTACTGCTGTAATGAGTATAAATACAATAGTATACAGAAGCACACTCAACTGCTGAAGCTGAATGGCTGGCAAGGCATGGCAGAATCACTTAATCACTTAATTTTAATGCAAACCTTAATGTGAGGCATCACTGATTCAACTTGCTCACATCCAGGATATGCCTAAATGCAACCTCGTTGTCACTCAACGTGACCCTAATACATGTAGGTGTCCAGATGGCTCTCAAATAAACAGAGCGCAGTGTTATAGGGCATGCTCTGTTTCAAACACACATGTAGGCACACATATCTCTCACCTGCTTAGCCACCTCAGCAAGCAACAATGTCTTTCCTGTACAGGGTCCGCCATACACCACTAGGGGCATGATTCTCCCTCCTTTGGAGGGGTACAGATACTCCTGCACCACGTCCAGGGCCTCGCTCTTGTAAACAGAAACGGAGGAAAACATCTTGCACAGCGAAAGATGCTGTATGATCTCGTCATACAGCGGATCTGTTTCCGTGTCAAAGTTCTGCTGCACGGTGGCCTGAATGATGTCCACCATGTCTTCATAGAACTGCTTACACAGGCCTTCCACGTAGTGGCTCTCCACCTCCCGGGAGTAGCCCAGCTTCATGTCACAGTGGGTGACGGAGGAGTAGACGCGGAGGTTGGACGCCGCCACTATCGTGGGGATGAATTCATCTCGGACTTTCAGGAGCCGCTCGTAAGCTTCCTGGTTCCTCATGACGCGGTCCCCACTCGTGACGCGATCCCCACTCGTGACCCGATCCCCACTCGTGACGCGGTCCCCACTCGTGACGCGGTCCCCACTGGTGACCCGGTCCCCACTCGTGACGCGGTCCCCACTCATGACAGTGTCCATATAGCGCGTCATCTCTGGGATTTTGGCAAAGCGGTCGAAGTTGGAGATTTTGCGAATGTAGCACACGCACTTCTTCAGGAAGGCCGGAGTCTGATTTCCTAAAGCAAAATCCAGTTCATCCTCTAGTGCTGAGAGAGAGAGAGAGAGAGAGAGAGAGAGAGAGAGAGAGAGAGAGAGAGAGAGAGAGAGAGAAGGAGAGAGATGTGTTTACTTACAAGAAATCTCAATTACAAATCTCTTTTCATTGATACTTTTGAACTATTTGATATTTCAAATCACTGCAGTGTGCTTTCGTAAAACCGTATGCGCAATCTGAAGTCATAAGACGAAAGCGTTTTGGCAGCCTTTAGCATGTGATTATGTGCGTCTCCCTTGGTCGCCTTTAAGGCAAAACATGTTCGATATGATCTCTTAATCCAGCATTGCTGCATCTTATCAAAGACCTCAAAAGAGAGAGTTCCTCTGATAGCCTGCCAACCCCAGGAGCTCAGCACTGCAAGCTCCCAGCATGCCAAACGGGTGTGAGGGTGAGCGGGCAGAGAAGAGTGCTGAAACTCACTCACAAGCCGCAACGTCAATTAATTGCCCTATGGACTACAGTATTAGTGGTCATTTAAAAACACACTGATGCAAATTCATATTACTTAAATATATTTGCAAGGTACTTAACAGTGTACTGAAATGCTAAATTTAAGTTTACTTCTGTTGTGCCCTTGAGCAAAGTGCTCAAGCTATTCCACTTTACACAAACCACTTTTTACCACTTTACACAAACAATATATTATTTAATTATTCAATCATTTGTCATTGTAACAATATTTAAAGTCAGGAGACAGCTAGCTCATTGCCTAATTCAGCATTTTGGCTCATTGTGAGTAATATAAGTCAGGAACCAATGGAAGTGTAGTCAGAAACCAATAGAAGTGTAGTCAGGAACCAATGGAAGTGTAGTCAGGAACCAATGGAAGTGTAGTCAGAAACCAATAGAAGTGTAGTCAGGAACCAATGGAAGTGTAGTCAGGAACCAATAGAAGTGTAGTCAGGAACCAATGGAAGTGTAATCAGGAACCAATGGAAGTGTAGTCAGAAACCAATAGAAGTGTAGTCAGGAACCAATGGAAGTGTAGTCAGGAACCAATGGAAGTGTAGTCAGGAACCAATGGAAGTGTAGTCAGGAACCAATGGAAGTGTAGTCAGGAACCAATGGAAGTGTAGTCAGGAACCAATGGAAGTGTAGTCAGGAACCAATGGAAGTGTAGTCAGGAACCAATGGAAGTGTAGTCAGGAACCAATGGAAGTGTAGTCAGAAACCAATAGAAGTGTAGTCAGGAACCAATGGAAGTGTAGTCAGGAACCAATGGAAGTGTAGTCAGGAATCAATGGAAGTGTAGTCAGGAACCAATGGAAGTGTAGTCAGGAACCAATGGAAGTGTAGTCAGGAACCAATGGAACTATAGCCAGCCCTATAGGCGTACAACTTATCATCATTGCATGCACCCGTTCCCAGTTCCCTCTACTCACTATGTATAGCCCACAGGTTCGCTGTTCCAGTGCTGTGCACCCCCGCACACCCCCCCCCAACACACACACACACACACACACAATCTTACAATACAATAGAGTACAATCACCATCCCACAGTTTTAGCAGGGGCTTTGGTAGTGAGACCTAACTGGATTATTGGATTAAGTTAGTTTTGCTGGATCTCCATTTGTACATTTGTACTGCCTATGCAGATAAACTTCAACTCACTCATAATATCTTTTTATGGAGAGAGGGAGGGTAATGGGACAGCTTGCTTTTAAATGATCTATTCTTATCTTAAAACATTGCTTCTGCCTGAAGCCATAAACCAAAGAAACATAAGTGATTTGCAATACAAATACATTTAAACTAACTCATGTTTAATCCTTGCAGAACAATTTAACTTAGAGCTATTTAAATTATAAATGGTCAAATGGTCCAAAGTAGAATTCAACAAGACAGTAAGTTAGGGTTTTTTTAATGGATTTTTTTTTTGTAGTAACAGTAGTATGTGGCGAAACATGTATTCCTTCGTTTAAAAGAAATTATGAAATCGTTGTTTGGGAGAAACACACCTCCTGTCCGCTCACCCATCCTTCCATGGTAACAGGTCTGGTATTAATTCAATTACCAATCAATCACCACCACACATCAGTGAAGACACATTCTGCTATGACGTACGCCCATTTCAGTAAAGAACACGTGTGTTTTTGATTGTGGAGACCTCTTCCCATTCTACTGGGACTTAAGCAGACATCTACCTGAACAGAGGAATTTCTTCGTCTGTGCACTCTTCATGGTCCCTTTCTCCTGGAGCTGCAAGACTGCTGTTCTGAAGATGTTCTTGATCTCGTCGGAGACTGCCCTCCACGCCTTATCGTTCTTAGACTTCACAGCACTGCTCGACTCCATCTGCAGCAGGAGAAAGAAACGACCAATGACAAGGAGCACATCAGCCCCGGCTTGACCGGGATCGTGCTGCCGATTGTCTGTTTCACAAGATATTCTTCCTGTTCTGGACAAGAATGAGTCTGGATTCACACTCAGAGAAGTCTGTTAAAGGCTCAGTCAGGAAATTGTTGAAAATGATGGGCTAGTTTTCAGTATATCAAGGTCCAAATAGTCTTTACATGCTCTCTTGTAGCACATTCAGGCCTTGGGCCACTCAGGAACCTTTTTTGGCAATGCCTGATGGGTACTATAAATATAGTCATAACCTTATGATAGTCATGGCATGTAGGACTTTTTGTTTTCGGAACACTTATAAACAGAAACACTTTGCAACCAACCTACAGTTTTGGCAGGAATGTGAAAGTGAGAGAGAGAAAGAGAGAGAGACAGATCAAGGAGAGAGGGGAGCAGGAAGCTTAGGGCCAGGTCAGTGGGCGATTTTGCTGAGTGCAGGTAGAAAGTCAAACCCTGCTGATTTTCTCAATTTAGTCCAGCAGAGTAGCTCCCAGACACGTGTGAAGACCCGGTTTATATGTGCACCGTGACACAGTCCTGAGCATATGAGGGTGTGTGTGACAGGGTAGGTGAAGCAGAGAAAGATTTGTGTAGAAGTGTGCGATCTGATGTTATGTTGTGATTAACTTGAAGACAAGCGCAACTCTACTTTTCAATCGTGACAATTTATGTTCTCTGCCGTTACAAACTTCCAAAATGTCCCACAAAAACTTTGACAGCTGGTAATAACGTGCTTGCCGAGTGACTGACTACCAGATGGCTGTGCTGACTAGCAAATCGAAATTGCATGTGTCTGTCATAGCGGCTGTCTCACGCATGTGTCTGTCATAGGGGCACTCTCACGCATGTGTCTGTCATAGGGGCACTCTCACGTGTGTGTCTGTCATAGGGGCACTCTCATGCATGTGTCTGTCATAGGGGCACTCTCACGTGTGTGTCTGTCATAGGGGCACTCTCACGCATGTGTCTGTCATAGGGGCTGTCTCACGCATGTGTCTGTCATAGGGGCACTCTCACGTGTGTGTCTGTCATAGGGGCACTCTCATGCATGTGTCTGTCATAGGGGCACTCTCACGTGTGTGTCTGTCATAGGGGCACTCTCACGCATGTGTCTGTCATAGGGGCTGTCTCACGCATGTGTCTGTCATAGGGGCTGTCTCACGCATGTGTCTGTCATAGGGGCACTCTCACGCATGTGTCTGTCATAGGGGCACTCTCACGTGTGTCTGTCATAGGGGCACTCTCACGCATGTGTCTGTCATAGGGGCACTCTCACGCGTGTGTCTGTCATAGGGGCACTCTCACGCATGTGTCTGTCATAGGGGCTGTCTCACGCGTGTGTCTGTCATAGGGGCTCTCTCACGTGTGTGTCTGTCATAGGGGCTTTCACGTGTGTGTCTGTCATAGGGGCTCTCTCACGTGTGTGTCTGTCATAGGGGCACTCTCACGCATGTGTCTGTCATAGGGGCACTCTCACGCATGTGTCTGTCATAGGGGCTCTCTCACGCATGTGTCTGTCATAGGGGCTCTCTCACGTGTGTGTCTGTCATAGGGGCTCTCTCACGTGTGTGTCTGTCATAGGGGTTTTCACGTGTGTGTCTGTCATAGGGGCTCTCTCATGTGTGTGTCTGTCATAGGGGCTCTCTCACGTGTGTGTCTGTCATAGGGGCTCTCTCACGTGTGTGTCTGTCATAGGGGCTCTCTCACGTGTGTGTCTGTCATAGGGGCTTTCACGTGTGTGTCTGTCATAGGGGCTCTCTCATGTGTGTGTCTGTCATAGGGGCTCTCTCACGCATGTGTCTGTCATAGGGGCACTCTCACGCATGTGTCTGTCATAGGGGCACTCTCACGCATGTGTCTGTCATAGGGGCACTCTCACGCATGTGTCTGTCATAGGGGCTCTCTCACGTGTGTGTCTGTCATAGGGGCTCTCTCATGTATGTGTCTGTCATAGGGGCTCTCTTACGTGTGTGTCTGTCATAGGGGCTTTCACGTGTGTGTCTGTCATAGAGGCTCTCTCACGTGTGTGTCTGTCATAGGGGCTCTCACGTGTGTGTCTGTCATAGGGGCTCTCTCACGTGTGTGTCTGTCATAGGGGCTCTGTCACGTGTGTGTCTGTCATAGGGGATCTCTCACGTGTGTGTCTGTCATAGGGGATCTCTCACGCATGTGTCTGTCATAGGGGCTCTCACGTGTGTGTCTGTCATAGGGGATCTCTCACGCATGTGTCATAGGGGCTCATCAATACATTAAAAATTTGGAAGAAAGATTGCACATTCAAATTGTGGAACGCAACTGTGTAAAAAGAATCATGATATGACTTTGTGGGAAGATTGCCCAGCCCTGCTGGTGTGTACGGTTGCTAGAGGAAGCGAGAAGGGCAAAGAGATGGCGAATGTGTGTGTGTATGTGTGTGTGTGTGTGTGTGTGTGTGTGTGTGTGTGAGCTGAAAAGCAGGTAACTGCATATTCCAGAGAGAAAGAAGGAGAAAAAGAGGAGGAAAAAAAAACCCAAAGAAAACGAGGGAGAAATCCCAGACGACCACCAGCGAGCGCAAACGTCCTGCACTCTCGCTGAGGTTTAATGAAAGACAAACTGAATTTATGAGCCTGATAAACCCGATGGCCTAGCCGCTCCCTCTCCCGGGTCGGCCATTTTCAGAGCTCTGCTGTAAAAGCTGTCAAACTGGAGGCCTGACATCCACTGCCATTTACAGGACACGCCCCTGCACGGGGGGACGGCCCAGGCTCACTGTAAGCCCCGCCCACGCTTGGGGAACGCAGCTTCTAATTTACCTCAGTCTTCACAGCCTCCCGGGGGAGCAGCAGGTGCATTTTGGCGTCGGAGTTACACCGGTGCGAGCCAGATTGAAGTGGTGTGAAATGGCCGCGGTGATTATGTCTTCATGTTTCTTAAGTGCCCAGACTCACGTCCCCCCCACCCCATGTTCATTCAGTTCCAGCACGTTTGGAGAGGAGATCTTAAATGGGACTGTGCTCAAACACGAATGTGCGATGGTGCCTTTTCACAAGTTTTTTTTTTGTTGTATACACTAGACATGTATTCAGCATGTTTCTCTTGGACTGGGGTCTGATTGGAGGACAGGAATTCACACCTTGGTCTCCACTAACTCTAGTAACTTCTCTCCTTAACGTGTTCTTCTGTGCCTGATTTTTGCATGCGGTCTCCATAGCACGCTGGCAACTTGGAACGTCAAGTCCTCAAATGGGGGAAAGTGCTTTGGGAAAGTGCTCTCTGAGTGCACTGAACAGAACCGCATAATTATTAAAACATAATAAATGCAGGCAAAATTGTTTGCTCCTCCCTTTCCTAAGCTTGCCCAGCCCGTCTGACATTCCCGTGCCCGTCTTGTCTCATGGGGTGTGAGATATTGTTCTCTTCTCCCTCTCCTGTTTCACAAGGAATCCTGAGGATTCCATGAGAGGGTCAGAAGTTATGTACTACCTCTGTACATGACCTTTTGACCCAGACCTGCTAAGCATTTTTTTTTTGCTACTTATGTATGAACAGGACAGACTGACAGCAGTCTGTGTGCCTTGAAAAAAATGAGCAGGAAATCAATTATATTAAGCATCTCCATTGCTGACCTGCCCCAGCCTTACCGAGTTCTGATAATTCTTCAGCATCTCGGTTTTGGGCTTGAGGTAGTATGCGGGCGGTACCGAGTTCTCGTCCCGGCAGTACCACTCCTCCAGGATCCGGGTTTCCAGACCTGCTTCCACTGCTGCATCGAGAATCATCTCGAACTCTGCGGACTCCACCTCTCCTGGAACCCGGATACTGCCGTACTTCTCGCCCACCAACCCCTGAGAGAGAGAGAGAGAGAGAGAGAGAGAGAGAGAGAGAGAGAGAGAGAGAGAGAGAGAGAGAGACTGATTAGTAAACATTTCAACAACCATCAAACAAACTTAAGTGGCAAGCAGTTTAGCCAGTTCTACTGTCACTTCTTCTTCCCTTTATTTTTCTACACAGCTCTCAACATTTCACAGTAAACTGAAGCCGACTGTGATTAGCAGAATTTTCCATCTATCTGTCATCACTTTACACAATAGCGTGGAAATCAAGTTCACATATTCCATCAAAAACATGCAAAAGCTTCAGAGTGATGGCAAGAGCATTGGAGAAGACAGGAGTTATGAGGAAGGGATTGGTTTGCCCATCCTAGCATGTCTGTCAGTAATAAGCTAACACAATGGTAGTGATGGAACTGAGACTGTATGACATACAAGCCTCCAGGAACTACAAAAAACCAAAAGCATTCTGGGTACTGCACAAAAATTCTGTATGATCCGTAGAATGCAAGATTGCACATTGCCTAAAAGACTATAAAGTGGAACATTTCCCTTTCTTTCTTTCTTTCTTTCTTTCTTTTTTTTTTTTTTTTTACCAGAAATCAAAGTGCCTGTCTGAACATTATTGCCTTCTGACTACTATGAATGCAGTACTATATGTAATGGGTATAGGTTTCTGTTCTCTCTCTCTCTCTCTCTCTCTCTCTCTCTCTCTCTCCTCTCTCTCTCTCTCTCTCTCTCTCACACACACAAGTGCACACAAGGAAACAGACATGCTGTCATTGGCAGCTTTATCACCCATGTCTTGCAACGTGGTACTGAGGGGTATTAAGAATTTGGAGCTTGGCCAGCTAGATTAAAGCAGCAGGGGCTGACAAAACTTTCCTCTGTCTCACTCGCTTTCAGCTTGATGGGGCAGAACAAAACAAAGAGCAAAGTGAGGTTAAAATGATGCTAAAACACCCAGCTATAACGACACCTAAAACACCCAGCTATAACGACACCTAAAACACCAGCTATAACGACACCTAAAACACCCAGCTATAAAGACACCTAAAACACCCAGCTATAAAGACACCTAAAACACCCAGCTATAACGACACCTAAAACACCAGCTATAACGACACCTAAAACAACAGCTATAACGACACCTAAAACACCCAGCTATAACGATACCTAAAACACCCAGCTATAACGATACCTAAAACACCCAGCTATAACGACACCTAAAACACCCAGCTATAACGACACCTAAAACAACAGCTATAACGACACCTAAAACACCCAGCTATAACGACACCTAAAACACCCAGCTATAACGACACCTAAAACAACAGAAATGAGGGAGGTTCTAACATGAGGAAATTTCAACAATTAAAATATATTTTTAGGCAAATCACTCCAGATGATCTTTGATAGAGCAAACACTACGGAACTTTAAATTACACCATTTTCTTATTATATCCCAGATTCCATAGAATCATTAATACTAATGTTATTATAAGCATTATTAACAATACACACACACACACACACACACACACACACACACACACACACACACACACACACACACAAGCACACATCCTTTTTCTTCAGCGCACCCCTGCCACACAGAGAAACAAAGATCGGTGTCTAGGACACTAGCCCCTAGCAATTCCTTGCACATGGCATAAAATCGTTGGTTTCAATTTCCAGTGTTGGGGGCTACATCAGATAAGGTCTAGTCTACCTACATCTGGACCCTGGCTTAGGGGCTGGGTGAAGCTGGGTGAATGTCTGCAGGTTGCTGTGTGCCGTAAGCTTGGACACTGATCCTCATTAGGCTCCAGGTTTTGGGAGGATGCCCTCCGCTATATATGCTTTGTTTTAGTTAATGTGCAATTAACCATCCGTGTTTCTTTCTAGATGCTATATCATAACGTAGATAGTCTAAAAATTAATTAAACAATGTATAACATTGCTTAGATTTCTGTGTCTTCGCATTTCACAATGAGCAACTTTCTGTTCCAAACAAATGTTTCCGATGCGTGATGTGAGGTTCAGATATGGCTCAGTGTATGACTATGATCAGTGAACCAGTCTTCTGTTTCATCCTATAGCATACTGCCTTACTCACTGTTTCATCCTATAGCCTGCTGCCTTACTCACTGTTTCATCCTATAGCCTGCTGCCTTACTCACTGTTTCATCCTATAGCATACTGCCTTACTCACTGTTTCATCCTATAGCATACTGCCTTACTCACTGTTTCATCCTATAGCCTGCTGCCTTACTCATTGTTTCATCCTATAGCATACTGCCTTACTCACTGTTTCATCCTATAGCATACTGCCTTACTCACTGTTTCATCCTATAGCCTGCTGCCTTACTCACTGTTTCATCCTATAGCATACTGCCTTACTCACTGTTTCATCCTATAGCATACTGCCTTACTCACTGTTTCATCCTATAGCCTGCTGCCTTACTCACTGTTTCATCCTATAGCATACTGCCTTACTCACTGTTTCATCCTATAGCATACTGCCTTACTCACTGTTTCATCCTATAGCCTGCTGCCTTACTCATATTTCCAGCTCTCTGTATAACATGAGCCCAAGGTCAAGCTGTTTTTGTTTTTTTTAAATGTATGCTAAAGTAAAAATATTCCAGACATTCTTCTCGACATAAGCACAGCAGACTCTCATCCTTTTATGCAAACAACAATATTTAATGGTAGTTTATTATTACTTTTAATATAGTAAATTAAGCAGCTTCACCAAACCTGGCCCAAAGAAGCACAGGTAGAGAGAGCACTGGCAGAGGGAGCACAGGCAGAGGAGAGCACAGGTAGAGGTAGCACAGGTAGAGGGAGCACAGGTAGAGAGAGCACAGGCAGAGAGAGCACAGGTAGAGAGAGCACAGGTAGAGGGAGCACAGGTAGAGGGAGCACAGGTAGAGGGAGCACAGGCAGGGAGAGCACAGGCAGGGAGAGCATCGGCGTGTCATTTCTGTTGGGTGTATTTTAAGAAGTGGGTCACTGCTCTCTCAGTGAGGTGTGTACCACAATGGTCTGAGAGCCCCAAGTACTGCACTCCTCTGTGAAAACACGGAGATTCACAGAAAAAGAAAGAAAACTGGAAGGGGGCAACTGTACAGAAACACCAGCATTGCGCGCGCGCACACACACACACACACACACACACACACACACACACACACACACACACACACACACACACACACACACACACACATACACACAAACACACACACATACACACAAACACACACACACACACACACACACCTTTAGAAGAATGTGGAACTCTAGACTATGTCTGAGAGGGAAACGGAAACATAGATCATTGTCATGCTTCATCTGGGAGGTCATGTGCGTTTCTTCAGCACCTGATTGCTTTCTGCTGCTGGGGGCATGCACCATTATGGTGCAACATTTGGCCTTGGCAACCAGTGTGTTTGTGTGTGTGTGTGTGTGTGTGTGTGTGTGTGTGTGTGTGTGTGTGTGTGTGTGTGTGTGTGTGTGTGTGTGTGTGTGTGTGTGTGTGTGTGTGAGAGACATCGCTGCAGTACCACTCGCCTTGTGACAGGATAACTTAAACTGAAAATAATCATCTCAGTGCTGTGTGTGTGCATAATGGAGAAGTTTGTCCAGTTTGAATCCTGTCATACTGTACAGCTGTACATGTATGTAGACTGCAGGTCATGTACAAGCTATTCCGTATAAGTCAGTAGGTGTCTCTGCTTGAGCTGGGCCAAACGAAGTTTGCTTGTGGTTTCTTACGAGACCGGTTCTTGTGAGTGTGTGATAGTGTGGGCTGGCAGGCAGTTCCTTCACGTTCTGGATTTCTTTTGTTATGATGCACAATGATACGGTGTAGTTGCCCTCTGAAGTGAGGTTAGGAGTGTCAGCTATCCTCCCACCATTCTCTCTCTCTCTCTCTCTCTGTCTCTCTGCTTCACTCAGTCCCATCTCCATCTCTTCTCTCTTTCTCTCTCTGTTTCCCTTGATCTTGGCCTCACTCTTAAACCACCTGCTTTCCCTACTGCCTATTTCTGTCTATATACTCTCTTCTCCCTGTTTTTTTTTCTTCTTCTTCTCTCTCTCTCTCTCTCTCTCTCTCCCTCCCTCTCCCTCTCCCTCGCTCCCATTGCTGGGGGCTCTATGACTGTGTCTGCAGTATTTCTCCTCTAGCAAGGGCTTTGATGTATTTGTGTCTTTGCTGAGAGGCTACGGGAACCTCAGGGTGCTGTTGGAGAAAGTGGGGAAAGGACAGAGTCTGAATCCCTGCACTGGACTTGAGGGGGTGTGACGAAAGTGCCAAGTCCTGTGAGAAACGTACAACTTCAGATCATCTCTTAGGGATGTGGGTGTTAAGGAACATGTTACTGACGAGCAAAAGGTGTTTCTAATAATTCTGAATGGTTCGATGCCAGTGAGAACTGTTGTACACCTCAAACTGCTTTAGAAAGTAGAGAATCTCCTCGATGAGGAGCAGCACCACTGATACTGTTTTAATCCTGCCACTTCTCTTCTCTTCTCTTCTCCCTCTCTCACTGTCTCTCTCCCTCTCTTTCTTAGCCTGTCACAGTCATATTAAACTGCTCCGATCTGCCTGGAGACTGTGTCCAGGAGACTCAAACTGACACACACAACCCAGAACTGTCAGCGTGTAAACCCCTTCTCTCTCTCTCTCTCTCTCTCTCTCTCTCTCTCTCTCTCTCATCTTCACCCTGTCCTCCTGCTCCCAATAACCAGAGTACGCCACTCTCAGCCAACACCACCACCGTGCCCACCATGCCGGCTGTCACAGTTTCCAGGCACTTTGAGTATATGAAAGCACACTATGTGGGTGTGGGGGAAGTCTGTTTTTATCCTGCAGGGGATGGCGTTGGAATGTTCCTAGATTGTTGTTTCCTAAAGTATCGCAAATATGGACCGGCACTTTACAGAGCTGCAAATAGGTCACTTACTTGGGTGGCTGTCCAAGTAATGGAGGACCAGAGGGGTTTCCTTTGAACCTTTGCCTGCTTTGGGCCACCTCATCTGGGCTTGGAGGTGCACGCCTGACAGCTCAGAGCTCCGACCTCCATCTCGGAAGGCACAATTAAGCGCATGTTTTGGCTAAAGCCGGCTAGCTGGGGTACCCAGTGTCTCTGAGCTGGGCCCGGCCTCAAACAGAACGCCTCCGAAAAAGACTTCTGTGAAAGCAGCTTGGAGAAAGGACACATGCTTGCGTGTTTTAGCCAGAGAAGTGCTCGGCCAGTAAAGTTTCATTGATTCGGTTTGGACTAGATACCGAGTGCGGAGTGGAGCTAATAGACTCTACTCAGCATTATGTACAGTAGCTGGCCTATATTGAAAGACGTCCTACAGTCAATAACCTTAATATCCTAATCTGTCATTGTGTTAGGTAACAGGCAGGGGCTGTTCATGCTTCAGCTGACTAAATACGAACTTGTTCCCAATTTAATGCCGAGGCCAAACATTTCATAGAGCTCATTAAGAGAGAAAGAGGAAGAGAGAGAGAGGGGGAGGGAGAGAGAGTGAGAGAGAAAAGTGTGTTTATAGGAAGGGCAGACGTGATAAGAGAGGTAGAGGAGAGGGGGCAGGGAGGCAGAGGAAGAGACGGGACC
>NC_135224.1:7460182-7487682 GCF_052324685.1 Brachyhypopomus gauderio
AATTCAACCAACCTTCATTCCCCAAAATTGCTGGTATTACACCCTCCTCATTTATGTAAAAAGAATCACACACACCCATATCCACATTCATCTCAAGACATCTCACCGGACTGAAGCATTAACCGAACAGGCAATTAGGAAGCGACAGGAAGACCCCAGAGACTTACTCACAACATAGTACAGGAACATGTGGACATGACTGTCCTAATGGCCAGCTCAGTCTTCTGAAGTGTGCCTGGTTTTTTCCAGCGTGAGAGGAACACCACAGAAGATAATGAGCTTCTGGCCCAAGCTGTTTGTAAAAGCCACTGAGAAGCCAGTAAAGATGGCAAGGTGACAAGCTGTTCGATCCTGCACAGAACAAAGAGCTTTTAAATTGAATCTGAAACAAAAAAACACAAAGCATCCCGTTCTATTAAAATGAAGATAACGGAATCGGAGCAGGCTAGTCCTATTCTACGACAGCAATGACCAGGACGGAGCACTTCGGCCTCATTAGTCTCTAATCTGAACGTATGCGTGCAACGTTAAATTGTGTACGTCAATTCAAATCAGTTGCCATGTGCTTCCAGTAGAGCAGCTCAGGCAGTGTGCTAGCCAGGGTGAGGTCGTGGGGTCAGTCCTCAGGAAGCAATGTGAGGACTCTCATAGTGAAATATACATTAACGTTATCCTTCATCGAGGTGTCTGTCATAAATGGAAAATTATGTTTTAAAAAACCAAACTGTTATCCAAGCTTAAAGCAGTCCAGACATGAAAGGCCTGTTTTGGGATGTTCATCATAGTGTGTTTCATGTCTCACAGCAGGCTGAGCAAATAGTGAAATTAACCTAGGAATTTCCATAATCTCAGTAGATCTATTTTATTTATACACAAACTTATGCAATATTACTCAATTTAGCTTAAAACTATATGACTTTAAATGTAGACACCTGAGAAAATGTGCAACTTCATACTGAACAGCAGGTACGTCAGTATCTGCATAATTTTTACCCATTATAGGTCTACACTGAACACTGATCATAGGATTTGTATGCCTATTTCTATGTAAATCCCTCATGCAGGCTGCTAGAGGATTGAAGCTCACGAGAGGAGATACAGAATGTAGAGACTGTGACTAGAATGTGTATGTGTTAGTACTGAGGTCAGAAGATACTTAAAGGGGCATTCCACACAAGCTCTATTAGTGTGTGATTCTTACTGTGGATTAGGATGGATAATTTAGCAATTCCTCTCTCTCTCTCTCTCTCTCTCTCTCTCTCTCTCTCTCTCTCTCTCTCTCACACACACACACACACACACAGTTTTCAGAATGTCAAGTGTGAGGAATAATTCATTTTTGCTGAAGGCATAATCATTAGGCTTCTTTGCTAATGCCGAGGAACTGATGCCTTGGAGAACTGCAGCTGAAGCCAGGCAGGAAACAGAGAAAAAGCCTCCGACAACACAGCCACCTTGCAGTAGGCCTAATACAAATATAGATATATCACAGGCAGAGACTTTAGTTAACAGCTTAATCACAGCCTAGGCTACGCTAGGATACGTTAGGCTACGTTAGGCTCACAGATACCAGTCTATACATATCTGTCCATACCACTGTACCATATACAACAACAAGAATCCATGTTTTTCTGACTAGTGTACACCTGGTAATGGCTAAAAGAAACACGTAAGCAGAACATTTGAGTTTGCACGTAAAAACAAGAGACTGGAAGATAATGTGAATCGCTAAATGGGACTGCATTATAAATCATCGTTTTGGTGATTAACACTATATTTCTTAATATCCTGTAAATGGATTTCAGTAAATTGTGTAATCATAGTTGAAAGCTATGCTTCAGCTCAAATGGTAACTGCTGTAAATGCTGCATTAATTCAAAATGTTTTAAGAATAACTTTGTACCCTTAATGTTATTTTTGTACCCTTAAGATTAATTGTGATATTACACGTGTCATAACGTGGTAATTGGCTAATAAGTGACTAGATTTACCACACCCATAAACTATAAACCACAGTCAACAACTATATGCCACACCCATCAACTATATACCACACACATCAACTATACACCACACCCATTAACTACATACAACACCCATCAACTATACATCACACCCATTAACTACATACAACACCCATCAACTATACACCATGCCCATCAACTATACAACACACATCAACTATATTCCATATCATCAACTATATACCACACACATCAACTATATTCCATATCATCCACTATATACTATACAAATCAGCATAATTGGCCAAAAGAAGCACAATGCAGTTTGTTAGACACCTACAAAACATTAAGTGAATTGGACTCTAAGATTCTTTTTTAATCAGTATTTTACTGACTGTATGTATTAGTTTACAAGCTCCTCCTTTCTTGCCCATAACAATGTTTCCACACACACACATTATCTTGGTGTATCGTGCATTCATTGTGCTTTACTAATAGGCTAAATGTTTGTTTCAACTCACAGGAAGGACTTTTCAGCAGACTGAAAGTGCTCAACAGCTTTGGTTAGGCACCATTCCAGCCACTGATTACACTTAAATGTGTCATTTTAAGAACAGACAAATTACAACACTGACAGCCTCCGTTTAGGGACAATTAGAGAAGAAATATGACATGTTAACATGGTCAATTAGAAGCCAAGAGGGGGCAGACAGGGTGAGGAAAAAGGGCTAAAAAAGATCAAAAGCAGTAGATGTGTGAAGCAGAACAGGCAGATATACAAGATGGGGAAAGACAGAGCGAAAGAAAATTAAATGGCTTGTCAAAGTTCTTGTGATTTACAAGGCTACCCACAATGCATTGTGCCTTGAGTGCCTCTACAATTAGACTACTGCTATGGCAACCAGCCACCCAGCTTGCCTGCCTTTTCAATTTATGACACAGAGAGGGAGAAAGAGAGAGAAAGAGAGAGAGAGAGAGAGAGAGATAGAGAGAGAGAAACTACCTTACAGCCTCTGAGATCTACAAAGATTGTAATATATATTTAAACATTTAATTGTAAGGAGCCATATGATTGAACACGTTTTATGCTGCTCATTTGGAGATAAAGAGTCTGTTTTCATTAATACTTCTCTTTAATTAAGAGAAAAATCAGGAAGGTCAAAGTTCAGCCTCCATTATCTTCGTCAGTCTCCCCATCAGAGTTTTGTAGCACACATCACTACTCAATACACTTGAAGATCTCATTCAGCATCTATGTTAATTCCACCCAGTAGCCACAAAAACCCCAGAAAGCTGAACATTTGAACATCTGTCCTCTCTTCAACTCTCTCTCTCTCTCTCTCCTTCCTTTCTCTTCTTTCACTCCCTTTAAGGTGATTTCTGTCTTTTTTTCCAGTTATCATCTCATGTCCTTAATCATGTGAAGCCCTGATGTAGAACTCACAGAAGTGCTTACGCAGCTAGCCATGAATTTATACAGAAACACTTAAGACTTTCACTGACTTACTTATAATACAAACACTTTAAAGTGTACATTTTAAAATGTATTTTTACTTATTTCCTTCTTTATTTTCACGAAGATTCTGAAAGGGATGCATGTGTCCTTAACCATCAAACTGCTCCATTAGTCGCATCCCTCTTCAACATGTCTCCTGGCTTTTATTTTTTCCATGCACCATATCTGAGGACTAATTTTGAAAGACAGCCATTAAACCTTTCTGCTCAGAGTGTACCAGCAGCCCTGTAATCATGAGACACTGTGGTTAGCGTCACCATGGCAGCCCACTTTCATTACTGGCGATTGGCTGGGGGCACGCACTTCTCCCCCAGCTCCCTCACTGGATTATTCAGCCTATCATTATATGGTGCTGTTTGCATGAAAACAAGGTTTGTGACTGTGTGTGTGTGTGTGTGTGTGTAAGCTAACAGGTTTTGGGTGGATGTTTCATTAGCTCTAGGTGTTGACTGTGGTCTGGGCTGATGAGGTAGGTTTTTGGGTGATGATCTAAACACATACACTCCCCGGCCACTTTATTATGTGCATCTGTCCAGCTGCTCATTAACGCAAATGTCAAATCAGCCAATCACATGGCAGCAACTCGGTGCATTTAGACATGTAGACATGGCCAAGACGCTGCAGTTCAAACTGACCATCAGAATGGGGAAGAAAGGTGATTTAAGTGACTTTGAACATGGTATGTTCCAGACGGGCTGGTCTGAGTATTTCAGAAACTGCTGATCTACTGGGAAGAGCTTCTCTGAAGGCATAACATGTCGAACCTTGAGGCTGGATAACGCGTCACGTCATAAAGCGTGAATCATCTCAGACTGGTTTCTTGAACATGACAATGAGTTCACTGTACTCAAATGGCCTCCACAGTCACCAGATCTCAATCCAACAGAGCATCTTTGGGATGTGGTGGAACAGGAGATTCACATCATGGCTGTGCAGCTGACAAATCTGAAGCAACTGTGTGATGCTATCATGTCAATATGGACCAGACTCTCTGAGGAATGTTTCCAGTACCTTGTTGAATCTATGCCACGAAGGATTAAGGCAGTTCTGATGGCAAAAGGGGGTCCTACCCAGTACTAGCAAGATGTACCTAATAAAGTGGCCAGTGAGTGTATACCCTAGGTACTAAATAAAAGACAATACCTCTTACTGCACACTCCATACCTCCCACCTTTACCTGATCACTTATCAAACAGACTCTATTAAGAGACGTTGGGTTTGGACTCAATGTGACATGAGAAAAACAACAACGATAACAACAAAAACCATCTATATCCAAATTACATCACAACCAGACCACTATGACATAATCATCAGACCACTATCACATAATAAACAATGCACAATCACATAATAATGAATCCGCTATCACATTATAATCAATCCACTATCTCATAATAATCAACACACTATCACATAATAATCTGTCCCTTCATAATCAGTACACTATCACATCATAATTAGTCCACTATGAACTCATAATGACCACTATCATATCATAATCAGTTCACTATCACATCAGTCCACTTTCACATTATAATTAATCCACTATCAACTCCTGATCAGTCCAATATCTGCTCCAATATCATCAAGTACAACACAATCCTGCTAAATTGTGTGTGTGTGTGTGTGTGTGTGTGTGTGTGTGTGTGTGTGTGTGTGTGTGTGTGTGTGTGTGTGTGTGTGTGTGTGTGTTCATGTCTGTGCATGTATGGAACAATCTGAATGATCAGAGATGCCGCCCATACCCTCTGTTTCGCTGTTCATTCTCTCTCACACTGCTGCAAACTTGCAAACACACACACACACACACACACACACACACACACACACACACACACACACACACAGAATTGCCCCAATATCTCTCTCTCAGAAATGCAACAGGAAGCAGAATCCAGTAACACTGACCAGAGGAAATCACGATTTGCCACATCACATTTACGTGCTGAGAAAATGTGCTGCCCTCTCATCCTCTCTCTCTCTCTCTCTCTCTCTCTCTCTCTCTCCCACTCTGTCTCCTTTTCACCCTCCTTTTCCTCTTAATTTTTCCTTTACAGATACACTGTGACATTGAGGTGGTATGATGCTAATTCATGAGACTGTGTGATACAGTCAGTAAGAAATGACAACGAATGGATGTAAGTATTGATCACCTTTTCTTCAGCTGTTTTGCATACAATGTATCATCTTGACTCACACAGCACTTAAATTTCCCAAGCCAGACTCAGCTCTTACAATGGGATCATATGAACACACCATTCCCCAATGTGCTTTTGTGTCAGAATGTGGTGAGATGTAGTTTTAAAGCCTCTGGTACCACGGGTAGGTAGCTGTTCACTGTAACCCCTGAACACACCCTCGTTAATATTAAGACAAAGTAACACTGCCTCATTAGAGAGCACTGCTCCTTTAACGAAGTAACCAAGTACAGGATAAAAAGCAAAACCGGGAGATCCTAAAGCTGTATATAAATTGCTCCTCTGTGGAGCTAAAACAAGCTCATTTAAAAAACCATTCCCAAATGGTCTGATTAGTCTTTTTAAAGGACAGTGAAGTACTTAGACAGTTTCAAGAAATAAATATAGCCGCAAGCGGCAATTGGCGGGTTCACACACCAATAGGCATTTTGGCCTCAATAGGCAAAAGGAAGCCCAAAAGGTCCTTTAGACCTAAAAGTGAAAAGAAGCTGTTTGGGTTTGGCCAGTGTGTGCTCTACAGATAGAGTGTGATGACATCTGCGTGTGTCAGAAAGGGAGACACAAAAATAGCACATCTGGCTAGGGCTGCATCTATGTGAACAGTAAAGGAAGGCCTGCACTTGTCTATACATGATTGGGCCTGTATATTACTGACAGAGAGAGATTGAGGGAGCCAGAGACTATGTTTTGTTATTTCACTCCTTGTACACCTAGCACGCCTAACATGACTGCCCGTGTATTCAATGTATGAATGTAGTCTGCAAAGCCTGGCATTACATGACTGACATGACTGGCATGACTGACATAACTGGCATGACTGTAATGATTTGATGATTTGACTGACATGACTGATAGGACTGATGACTGGACTGAAATGATTGGCATGACATGACTTACATGACTGGCAGAACATGACTTACATGACTGGCATCACTGACATGACTGATATAACTGACATGACTGGACTGGCATGTCTGATATGACTGACATCACTGGTATGACTGACATATACTATACATATACTATAGATATGCATACAAACTATACATACATTTAGGTAGAAGTGTGTGTGTGTGTGTGTGTGTGTGTGTGTGTGGTAGTATATGTATTCAAACTATGACAACATATACTAATACATACATACATAAGTATACATAGAAACTATACATACATATAGGTATAAAGGTGTGTGTGTCTGTGTGTTTGTGTGAGAGAGAGACAAAAAAGAAGCCAAATGTCAGTTTGTATGAGCATGTGTTAGTCACTGGGATATGGGTGGGTATGGCTAGGGAAGTGTCATTGTGAATGCTATAGGAAGGCCTGCTTGCGCCTGTATGTGTGTGTGCCTGGTTAATAGACACAGAGAGACCTAGGTAGCCAGAGCAATGTTTACTTAGGGCACAGAGATGGGAGGGGGAATGTGGGTGAGAGTGTGAGAGAGACTGAGTGTGTGAGTTTCAGCCTGCGTGCGTGTGAGAAGGAGAAGGTGACAGAGGGACTTTACATGCATTTTTATGCATTGTATATAATACTGCACTGTAGAGCCATACGATAACCGATTTAGATGAAACTTGACAAATTTGTTCAGGATGGGATTCTGAATGGGCTTGTGCATTTTGGTCAGAATTGGATAAAATATGAAAGAGCTTCAAGAATATGAATATTATATGTATCGATGCTGTCCGTTAAAAAAATATTTAGCAGGTATAAGTGTCCTAAAATCCAAAATCTTTGGATTGTTTTTTGATTTCACACTCTGTAGAGTATTATAAGACTTTGCTTGACATGATAGTATGAAAATCCTAGGAGGAGTATGAAAAGTGATGATTTCAAACTATTAATAACTGTAAATAAACTGTGCATTTTTTAATAGGACATGTAATGGGAAAGTTGTTCGCACTACTGCAAGGAATCAAAAGAGTCTAATTGCATGTTCCCAAGTGGAATTATGTAGGGGATATACTTGCTTTATTTGCAATAGCGCCCCCCAGTGGCCAATCGACACCCGGCTGGATTATGTCATAGAGGGTGTGCACTTGTCCACACCCAAGAGGTTTCGTGCAGATCGACCAATGGTAAGCCTGTCAAACGCGTGCCGATCACTGATTGGCCGATTACGTCAGCCATTTTGGAAGTATGGCATGTCTGCTTTAGGACCTGGTTCCCAGAGGCCCATAGATGATGTCTGCCAAGTTTCATGTGGATCGGCCAATCTGAGTGCATGGGGCAAATTTTTGCATGTTATAGCGCCCCCTAGCAGGTGAGGTATGGCAACCTCTGCGAGCTGCCCCAGACCCTCAGAGGGAAGCTGTCTGTGAAGTGTCATCTCATTGCATGCAAGTTTTCTGCAGTTAGAGCTTCATATGCGCAAAATTTACTATTGAGTTTACACCCTCTCATTTGATTGGCTTATACTGACTAGGTAGTGATGAAATTAGCATTTTTGCTGGATAGATTTTAAAGTTCAGACTCTTCTGAACGTTTTGATACCACATATGTGCATGTATGTGAAAAATCCAGGGACAAGTTTGGGCTCAAAGATGTGTGCGATTTTGCACATTATGCAAATTAACTCGAAATCTAAGTGGGCGGAGCTAAAGGGTCCTTGAGGCTTTTTTGTTTGGTTTGAGCCAAGGAATCCATCAGAAGTGGAATTTCGTTTCTATGACCTACGGTGTAGGAGATATGGACCAAAACACAAAATGCTGCGCTATAGCGCCACCATCAGGCCAATGTGGGTCATTGTCTGGGTTTCCCTCATTGCACCTCTGGTGCACCTGTCTGCCAAGTTTGGTGTTTCTGGGCCTTACGGTCTAGGCTGCAGTATGCGTTTTACAGCCTGAAAAATAATAATAATAAGAAAAACTCGAGCAATTACAATAGGGTTCCCACACTATGTGTGTGAACCCTAATAATAGCCCGATCTGAAACATCGCTCCAGTTTGCCATTAAATGGGGCAGGGATTGTTTATATAAGAGCAAGAGAAGCTGGAGGAAACGCTTTTGAAAGGAGGACGTGCACCGATCCTGTGGAGCCTCAGCCCAGTGGCAGGCGTCTGGCAGAGCTGCCATGCCCCCCCCCCCCGTGTCTCTCCCCCCGGGTCTCTCTCCCTCCTGGCCCTCCTGGATTTGTTTAACAAACCTGCACAATTGTGACGTGTCCCTCTCACTGCCTTCTCCCCAACACGTGCAGTTTGCATTGTAAATAATCCAGTGTGAGCAAGTAAGAAGACGAGGGAGGGGACAGTGACAGGACCGATGTCCTCTACAAAGAGCCTGATCTCCTCAGGCCAAAGAGGCGGACAGAAGCAGAGCCAGAGAGGACATGTTTGCTTAAGATGGAGAAAGGACACCTCAGCAGCAGTATTGCACTAAACCAGGCTACATTCAGCTACGCCGTGCTAAGCAGCGCTATGCTAAACAACGCTACACTCAGCAAGGCTGAACTTAACGACACTATGCTACGCTAAGCTACGCTACACTAAGCAACACAGCTGAGTGAACAGCTCAGTTGTTTCCGGTGCACAAAGGAAGCCCAGCTGACCAAAGGGGTCAAGAAAAGGGCACAGAGAGGTCAGGAAAAGGGCACAAAGAGGTCAGGAATGAGGAAATGAACATTACCTGGAACTCGATTCCATAGTTCTCCCTACAGAAGTCTCTCAGTTTAGGGTAGACGTGCTCCTTCAGAGCGTTCCTCTCTGCTTCCGTGTCTGCAACCAACAACACAAACCAGAGAGACTCTTAGGCTCTTCAATGCCTAAAAAAACAGCAAGATTTTGTTTCAAAGGCAGCACTTACTTTGTTGTTTTTATTAACCTGTTTTGCCTGGTGTGTTCTCAGCTCAGATTTTGAGCATGTAGCAGGCTTTAAAGTCAAAACGCTGGTTCACTGTTATTCTCCAGCATTTGTTGTTTATACAATATGTTTCCACGTCTGCATCATGATCATCTCTCTCTCTCTCTCTCTCGCTTTGTGAAAGCACATTGAAAGCTCAAGGTAGTTATTAATACCTATTTCACTAATCCCTTTATTCTGTAATATAATTTTAAAAACATGTCCAAAAGGTTCTGATAATTGTTAGCACTTCAGTCTGAATTGCAGATTTTTTAAACGTTTGGGTCCAGATGAATAGGAAGGAAAGAAGACTGCTGGAAACGGTCTGTTCTGCTGTAGAGTAATGTTTTTAGGGAGGAAAAGCTGTTGCATTAGTCTAAAGTCTAAATGTGTGGTCTGATCCCTGTTTAGCGCGTTCACAGTTGAGTATTTATCTCCGCATAGGGCATTTCATATCAGTAATACAGTATTAGGAATGCAAATGTTGCCAAATATAAACCCAAATATTCTCAAATTAAAGCTGACATTCTGCACATTAAAATGCAGGTAAAGTGTGCTGAAACACATTCACTGAACCACACCTTACACGGCAGTTTCACAGTTCTATGGTTTGACCCCTTTCATTTGGTTCTAACATATTCGAGATGCCGGCCATTATTCACACAAGACCTCACACTGTATTTTTAGTAACATAACCACCTTATTCATAATATAAGGAGGAAGCTTTTATCAGTCATTTCCTGTGCAATCAGACCACAATGACCTTATAAAAAACGAAAGCACCTGCAAACCTAAAGCCTCGTTTGACATTTTGGCATGTTTTAACCCCCATATCAAAACAGTTGTCAGTTGTCTACCATGTAAAGTCTTTGCTTTTCGTATTTTGGTTCAATAAAGTGGAGTCAAGATGGTTTCGACATGTATTCCTCCCCACATATCCTCCCTTATCAAAACCTTCATCTTGATAACCCTCTCTAACCATGTTCTCAAGCATGGTCACCTCATAGTCCACGCTCAGCAGAAAAGACACACACAGACGCACCAAACAATCCACCAGTGACACACAGCACCATCATTAAAACAAAAATACAAAAGCATATCTACTGCAGGACTGTTATAGTTCGCAATTTAGATTTCAAAGTAACTGATCCAAATTTTACAAAGAAAGGTAAAAGTTATGAATAATCCATATGTTAACTCCTAGATATGTTCCTGTCTATGTCTGCCTACACACTGATTGGTGTTAATGCTTGGCTGCACATCTAAAAAGAACCTGCATTGCAATAGTTGCTGGAACAGTAATAAGTTTAATGCCTTTCTCGCTTTAAAAAAAATCAATCCTTGAAAAAGTTGTAGCACTGATTCCGTTCCATCTGTTGAATCAACATTTTGGTCATGTGCAGGTATATACATATATGATGCTGCTGACTGTCTTACTATAGAAAGGCATCAAAGGCCCATTGCTTTGTGCCTCTCTGAAGAGAGAATGAGTGTTCAGTAGATGTTCCACACACCACGATCTCACAGCAGCTTCACGGGAACACCAGGGCGTATCCTGCAGCCCACCATCCCTCTGGATGACAATACAGCTATCAACTACATCTTATACATTCACGTCTGTCTTTCAGTCTTTTACAGACACACACTTGCACACAGGCATGTACGCACCCACACTCTCTCTCTCTCTCACACACACACACACACACACACACACACACACACACACACACACACACACACACACACACACACACACACACACACACACACAGTCACTGGCAGTCTGAATTGGCCAGAGCTGTATCTTTCACTTGGGCTTTATGGATCTCATGCCTTAAACGTTTGACAAGATTGATGACGATTGGTTGTAAAACAGGAGGGAGAGAAAAGGAGTGAAAACTGGTGAGATCATTTGTGTGAGAAAGAGACTATCTGGGGAGAGAAAGAAAGAGAGGGAGAGACAGAAGGAGGGAGAGAGAGCAGTGCCAATAAAGCATTATTGAACTAGATTGGATTGAATGGGGGAGGGAGGTAAGAGTACCAGAGAAATAAAATAAATGAACAAGACTTTCAATTTCTCCCATAATGCCCTGCAGCCTCATTCAAAGCTTCAAAAGACTGCCATTAAACATCTTTTTGGTCTCAGGAGATGGAGCAGAATCGAATGAAATAAAACAGTTCTTTATTGAACACTTTTAGGAGCCACTCTATGAGATTCGCTGGCCTCAGAGAAACATGCAGTTAACCATCATACAATAACGCTGCATAAAATGGATGCCTTTGAACACTTCTTATCTTTTTTTTTTTGGTACTCCATTCTATTGATAACATAAAGTCAATAGAAAGTGACATAAAACCCATATGGTTTTTCATTTAAACCCATAGGTAATTTCATTTAAAATATGTTGCACAAGTTGAATAATTGTATTTATTTTTTGTATTTCCTTCAGTTTAAAGTGAAATGGTAGAGTGGTCAGACGTGATCTGTGCATATGGAAAAACGTCATACCAGCAGTGTCTGATCCAGGCCTAAGTTAGCTAAGGTTAGCTAAGTTAGCTCAGGTTAGCTAAGGTTAGTTAAGGTTCCTCTCCTTCACCTTGCAGTGCATCTATTCACTATTTTATATCATACTGTCAATTTAATGGCTTCTATATTCAACAGCGGACTATAAATAGACGGGCAAATCCAAATAAAGAAAGCCTGACATGCACATCTGACTGGTTATAGCCCGCGATTATCTCTCATCATTACTCACATCTTCACAGCGCTCTCCTAAATAGCCCATCTATGAATATAAGCATGAATAAGTATGAATATTTTTTCTTGTAAGCTAACATCCAATGTACTTTACCATAGCCTATCTACATTAATATGTATACTGTATAAGTCCTCCCAGTTTGGTTGCCATTGCCATTAGCTGTCAAAATCAACAAAGCTAATTTGTTAAATGTTTATTGAACAAAGGCACATTTTACAGTATCACTATCAAATTGTCAAAGCAGAATATGATTTCACACAATGGCCCTTATCTCTGCTGTCACACACTCTGCTGTTGTAGACACTACTCTAGTCTGAGTGCAGTCAGGAAGTGGGCGGAGCCAAATGGATTTTAAAACCTTCGTAAGTACGGGCCCCGTTGATCTTCCACTTCTAGCTGCTGTACCGTGTTATGCTGTGGCGTGACAAAACAAGGTCTTAAATATCACACCCCCAGTGCTGATAAACCGCTAGAGCAGCCTGGGACCCCCTAGAGAGAGCCAGGCCAGCAGAACTAGCGTATAAGTGTTATTGCTCCTGCCTCCCGAAGGCCACCGTCTCAGTCTCCACTAGAGCCACACGGCCGCTGCCCCTCCCCCACCTAGCAGACGGCTTAAACCAGGGTGAAGCACTAGTACGGCCGAGGAACCCCACGACAAAGCGTCGGCGTTAACGATGAAATTAACGTCTGTGGTTTTGACCTAGCGGGGACCACCTACAAAAACTGGTACTTAAATTTGCAAATAAGCCTTGTTGGTTAAAGGATAAAGTACGGTAAGCTTTAGGTGTAGGCGTAGCATTAATTAGCTACTGTAATTATTAGGTCAGTAGAAGGTTCCTACAATGATACTAAACGAGATTGTGTGAGTGTGTGTATGTGTGTATGTGTACACGCGCTCGCATCCGTGTGAGTGTGTGCATGTGCGTGTGTGTGGTTGTACATCTGTCTGTTGGTGAAATCGTCATGAATTAATTGCACCCTCTAGTGCTCAGGAAATATGTACACTGAACAGAGGCTGAGAACAGAAAACAAGGACATTCTGGAGAAAGACAATTTGAGACTCTTTGCTCCTGTATACATCTTAATCATGTACTCTGCAATCTAAGTCTCCTTTTCCCCATCTACTCACTAGTCCTGTCCTCGGACGTTGTCCCAGTGCCGTCCACTGCTGGTCATTAGGACAGCGAGTCTGACTGCTGTTTAGCTGGGGGACACTGTGCCTGCTATCTCCACCAGACATCTTCAGCTGAATTTTATTCATGAAATAAGGATATAGTGGGGCCAGCCATAATGGTCTTCGAATAAAAATGAATGCGCAAATATTTTGCCATCTGTGAAATGGGCCACGTTCACACTATTTTTATTTATTTTATGCTGTGTTGTGTGAATTTAAACACACAGTCCTCAATATGCTGTTGTCCAGCGGTGCTGAGCGACTGGACCACAGCATTATTTACTGTGTCAAAAAATCTCTCTGTCTCGTCTGCGTTTTGGTTGTGCTTGTTGCCGCGCGGACGAAGGTCCGTCCTCGGTGTTGCATTTCGCATGTCTTGGTTCCCAGTGCGACAGCGTTGGTGGGTAGTGTGAGCCTGATTCGAGGTTTCGCTGCCATGCTACAAATCGGCCTTTCAGTGCGACATCGTGCTAATGTTGGTCTGCAGAGGTCTGAGTGGAGAGCCCAGAGGAACCTGAAGGGTTCCGCAGGTGGCGCAGGGTGAGAAAGGGGTGAGACAAGGGTGAGACCGTGTTGAGCTTTGAGGAATCCCACATAGACGTCTCAGAATCCCTGCTGAAGGTGTGACTGGTTCTGAAGGTTTTTTCTGAGTTGCAGTGTAAGGTGCAATGCCCAAACGTTCTGACTTTCCCACACCTTCCCCCAACCTCTTCCTCCCACACCTTCCCCCAACCTCTTCCTCCCACACCTTCCCCCAACCTCTTCCTCCCACACCTTCCCCCAACCTCTTCCTCCCTCACCTTCCCCCAACCTCTTCCTCCCTCACCTTCCCCCAACCTCTTCCTCACCTTGTTTGCACCCAGATTAGAAGTCCTATTTTTAGGTCTCCCTGCAGCCTAAACTCAAATCCATAACGGCGTGCGCTCTGCATGAGTCTACTGGGTGATGTACCATTTAGGCACGAGGCTTTCTCACACCCTTCCACTGGCTATGCCGTTTTAGATCTCCTGCGCAGAAAAACCGTAACGCACAGAAATTCCCAACACGTGAGCCGATCTATCTTCCAGACTTCCACAGTGGGAGACAACATTTTCATAATGAACCTAATGAATCTTAGCAAAACAGCGCAGTTATTTTAGAGCCCCGTCGGTTTATGCCATAACTGCGCGTGTTGTACTTACAGTGAAATTTTTCTGTCACAATAGTTTTTTGTCATGGCGCTCGGGGCACGTGGCAGTCTCACGAGCGTGTCGTTTCCACATTCGAAACCGCGTGTTACTAATCAGAATGACGTGGAATTGTCGGAGTTACCGCAAATCGTTGCCGCTAATTCTTGCCATTTAACAAGTTCCTTGATGGCGCTTGTCTTGCGTGTCGTTTGCGCTAGTGATGTGCTGCTATTCTATCTGATCAGGACACTGCGATAGTGCTCCCTGCGTCCTGCATGACTCACGATTCACAACGTTTCTCCACGCATACACGAACGCACGTATCACACACACACGCACACGCACGCACGCACGCACGCACACACACACACACACGCACGCACGCACGCACGCACACACACACACACACACACACACACACACGATGGCACATACAAGCGCACGCCATTCGCGAGTCATCAGGTGTATTTGGTTGGTCGCCAGTGCGCGTTCTTACCGTCGGGATTGGCACAAATGAAGACGCGCACGCTCCTGCCCGTCGGGACGTGGTACGGCGGGAGCGCGAGGACATTGCCGCTGATAGCCGCTCTGCGCAGCGCAGACTCGCGCGGACACGGCTGCCTGCTCCCCACTCCGGACGGCCACATGGGCGGCGACTTCCAGCGTGGCTTTAAACACACACAGACGCAAGCGACTAAGGGTCACCCTTTTCAATTCATTATTGTAATACAAATAAAACTTAATAAAATTTATCTCTCTCTCTCCCTCTCTATCTCTCTCTCTCTCTCTCTCTCTCTCTCTCTCTCTCTCTCTCTCTCTCTCTCTCACACACACACACACACACACACACACACACACACACACACACACACACACACACACACACGTGTTTTGTTAGCACTAAAATACATGCATGTTTCCCTTTCTTGCTATTTTCAACGTATTATCATTAAGCACTGCTTCCCCCCACCACCCACAAAGCAAAATACCATAGCACGCTTACTTTCTCCTCAGTTTTGTATGTCCACTACAGCATCATTTGCCTATTACGGTACAAGAAAGATAAAAGCGAGATGCGATTTGACAAGAAACACCAAGACGATCCACTGCTGCCTAACAAGCGATACGATCGCATCTCAGCTCGAACTGGTTTCTCAAAGTTGAAATCTTGTCTTCTGGCTCGCCGCGTTATTGCACGGAAAGCTGCACCGCGCACACCGCACGTTTAAACGCAAAGTTGATCTTCCATCTCACGCAGAATCCAATCACAACAGTCGCATACAGCAGCACGAACCTCGGCTCAAGTGTCTCTGGACCCAGCGGTCATGGAGCTGCGGGCCACGGGGACACTGACACAACACACTGAGAAGCTTACGTTCATTCTCTTCATTTATAAGGCTTCCACAGTATCCACGCAAAGATCCGCGAAGATCGGCAGTGACGGCGATAGTACCGCCCATTAGAGTTCTGTGACCGAGAATCAGAACCGGGAGACGGGGACAACGACGTCCGTTCCCCCAAACTTGGCATTCAGCATCTTTCCAGTGGCATCCAGCTCCGGGCGAACCGGTCGGTTTACTTGGTGGTACCAGAAATGACAATGGATGGTGGTGAATGAAGGAGGCGCGTGCTGGCCGTCTGACGGGGTAGTCCTCGCATCACCGGGTGTCTCTTTATTGCGGAGAGCTTTTCCAGGAGGAGAGACGCTTTAGCGACCAGCGGGAGGAGGAGGAGGAGGAGGAGGAGGGGGGGGGGGGGGCTCGGAATTAATGATCCCATCGATAAATGCACCGCTTTTGCAGCGCAGTGGTCTCGACGCGCTGAAAGTTTAAGTGCATTGGACCAAACCCAAATGATTACGCTGCTATTTTGCTCCCGATGAAATGCGACAGGGTTGCATATTTTCTAGCAAGAAAGAGTCGGCACTGTAGACTTTTATTTGTTAGAATTACAATGCGGTTAATAGAAACGCTAGAAAAAGAAAGTTGTTTTTCATATTATGTAGCATCATCCATCTACAATTAGTTGAATTGCACTTTATTCAGTAAAAAATATCGATACGCATGCAAAACATCCCGTATATGCATGTCAACCATCAACAGACATGCCATGATTTTCGCAAGTTAAGGTAACCGCATCCTACAACACAATTTTACACGAATATAGACGTGCGGACCAGATATTTAAACATAAACAAGTTGAAATTAACTTCAAAGTTTGTCCTCTAGTTTACATAGATAGCTTTTCAAACGTCTGTACAGCTTCGAACATCTAAATCAACGTCAGTCAAATGTTTACGATAAATAGTCAGTAAATATATATATACCATAGCATATTGAAATGCATGCATGTGTTCTGGTTCTGAAATTAACATATTTATAAACAGTCGAATTTTTTATGTTAATATAGTCTCATTGTCTAACTTACTGCTCTCGAGGATCGCCTTGTCGTATGCTCGCGCACTCCGATTTGCACGCAGTCCTCATATAAATGGGGCCTCGGCATGGGGCACACGTGAGCACTGCCTCCCACGCAGGAGAGAAGCTATCCAGTGGAGACTGAATATTTCTTTTCTGCTTTCTGCCATCAGACCTGTAATCACAGTCTATTAACACCGCTCTCAGATCAGAGGGACAATCAACATCCAGTGGCTGAATTTATGGACCAGGCAGATCAGTGTAGAAGGCGAGTTCAAGGAATTCTCACACATTGAGTCAAATTAAAATAACGTAAATGTAGGTTTTATTTGTGAGAACTATGCGGTTGGATTAAAACACACACACATCAGACACACCTACCTGCTATAATGTGTAATCATGTCTGCTCTATTGATCATATGCAATAATTAATCAATTTGATCAAAAAGCCATCTTACAAGATCAAAATAAGCTCTGAATTGCCAAAAGTTTGTATCTGAATTGCTTTTCTTTTGTATCTACTAATATTACATTTAAATATTACTACCACATAATACTGCAATTCAATTTATGAGAATGGATTTTTTTTCTGAATTTTTGTTATAATGAATCAGTATCAGCAGTTCTGCATGACCTGTCTGTCTGGACCGAACACCTTTCTTTAATTTTATTGCTTAATGCACAAGTCAGTGTTAATGTGTCCTCTTGTATTTTTCTCTCTGGAATTCTGGGTATTTTATTTCAATTGCACTTTGATGCGTAAGCCGCGGTACTATGGGCACGATAACCACCCAAACTTAGAAACCCACGTCTGCAGGACCTTCTCTCCCCCTAATACCAGCCACCATTTCCCCAAATGCCCATTTATTAACTCACAAAGCCCCTGAACAACTGCAACACGAACTGCAGCTCAAAATCCCTCTCAGTGATAACCCTCCCTACAGATCAATACACTCGATTCCTGGACAAATTCATGCGGCCTTCCCCAGTGAGTGGGACAGGTGCCTTTTCTTCTGAAGCTTGACACGCGGATGGCAGTAAACACTTCGCCCTGGTGGGAGGAGGAGTCAAGGTGAAGGTTTATGATCAAAGACCGGCCGTTAAAGGCTTTGTTGTGCGGCTGCTTGCCTTGATGGATGACCCCCGAAAGTCTAGACAGCTCGATGGAGACTTCTGACAAATTGGATGTGGACTATTATGTAATACTGTTCATGTCTAGGGAGCGTTGGTTGCTTTGTGTTTAACTGCAAATGCAGAATGAAATACTTGCTGGATGGATTCCAAGGCGAGGTAATCATTCCTCACACTGAAGATGTGTCCCATAGCCTGGGCCAGTGCTTGAATTTGGAGAGAGACCGGCGGGTTAACTGAATGGTTTTCACACAATGGCTAGCTTTTACTCTTTTGTCTTTTTCTATAGAGACACAGGATTGTTTACAGGAGAAAGGCCCGATTAAGTCATGGAGACTGTTTGCCCACAGCATGGGGTGAAAGGCTTGCTATGCAGAACGACACAAGGGGAGCTGGAGAATGAACAGCACCACGGACAGCAGCCTGAGTCAGCGGACTGCACTGCTCGGTCCACGCTCCGGGAGAAATGCGCTGCTTTTCGCTGATGTAGAATCAGTTTTGCCGATCTCAGTCCCAGTTCTAACCACGACATGGGCTACATCAGCAACAACAACAACAACAAAAAACTGCTCCCAGATCAGAGTAAACGGACCTGCTCCCAGCCAAAGCCGATTACAGTACAGCACGGACTGAGTAGCACTCAGGATGGCTGACGAAGCCGTAACACTCCGATTCACTGATTTACAATGTGCACAGACAGGCTAAACACACTCCCATTCGTTACGCTCACCAAGTCCAACCAGACATCCCGTACACAATCTTCCCGTGCTGAAAAACCAGGCCAACATCCTCCCTTCTCCTCCACGAAGCATGAACGTTAATCCTGTCTCGCTGTTCCTCTCACACATGTGTGATGTTTATGTCTCACATATGGTGCACCTCATATGCAGATCAAAACCTCAAAGAAAAAGCAAGACTGGAAAATCTTTAAGTGCTGGATTAACCAATCGGCAGAATAATTAGGGACCACCAATCAAATGGAATGATAGAATCAGAGTATGGACCACCAGTCAAAAAACAGCATCAACACAGGCAGCTGTGGTGTTGTGCTAATAGTTCGACTGAGGTGTATCGTAACGGCTGGAACGCTTCTGGACGAATGTCGTTTTGATTGAAGGATTATTATGTTTTTTGGCCAGGACAGATGATTATGAAATGGACTCAGTTTGATAGATAGTGAGGAAGTCTTGGTCTGATTTGTTGTCATGACAATAAGTTGCTTGAGAGGTGTTTGCGCCTGTGTGTTATGGCAGGCAGGCTTTTCAGCACCAGCCAATTAGTGTGTGTGTGTGTGTGTGTGTGTGTGTGTGTGTGTGTGTGTGTGTGTGTGCGTGTGTGTGTGTGTGTGTGTGTGTGTGTGTGTGTGTGTGTGTGTGTGTGTTTAAAAGAGAGAGAGAGAAAGTGAGAGAGAGAGCTAGAAATAAAGCAATGACCTTGGGATTATATTTGATTTAAATTCAGACGTTATGTGGGAGAGATACACAGGAGAGAAGCACATACACATGACTACACACACACTGACATGATATGCCAGGTCATGTGGGAGGAAACTCTAAATGTTGGCCTTGAACAAAAACAAACACGCACGCACACACACACACACACACACACACACACACACACACACACACACACACACACACACACACACACACACACACACACACACACACACACACACACACACACACACACTTTCCTAACATTATGGCAGAGAAGCTACAAAGAACCATTCCTACTGACAGTGTCAGTTTAAGACATTATTCTTCTTTTCAGAAAACATACCAGATTTTTTTCACCTGCCCTGAAAATACACCAATGTACTATTTACAATACAAATGTAAATGTATTTTCAATTTACCAAATAAAAACAGTTTACACAGTCATTTGTGTGTCATACTCAAAGATTTCATTAAAACATGCCATACCTGGCATCTGAATACCACTCAGACAAGAGGAAAACATTGTATTCATTCATATTAATGAGAGATTCGAGCTGTATGTGTTTTACTCTGGGAATGATACTGTGCCAAAGCAATACTACAGGCTAAAGATCACGTATGGGTAGCTGGAGCGTTATACTGGAGGCATGGGGACATTTCTGTTTCTCTATGACTTTTAAATTCATTTTTTCTCTGAACAAAAAACGCAACATTGCTAAAAGGGTCAAAGGAACTGAGACGACAGCTAAACCCACAGCCTAAACCTGAGTCTGAACAGTAGTCAATTGGCACAGAGGGGAAGGGTGCTCCCTCTCTCTCTCTCTCCCTCTCTCTCTCTCTCTCTCTCACATATAAATGAGCCCTTTTTAGTTCCCTATTCAGTGCAGGGAAGGTTAGAATAATGTGGAAAGCTAATGAAAGTGCTGTCACTACAGCACACACGTGCCTCTTGGGACGTTTTCTTTCTACTTTATGATCCTCTACTTGTTTTTGTCTTTGTTTTTGTTGTCATTACTATTGTTGTTTTTCGTCTTCTTTTGCTCTGTTCTATATTTGCCCATTGATATCTTTAGCGCTGTTACTCTGAAGGCGTCAAATGTCTCAACAAAACTACGAGTTAAGCTGGTGACACCTCCATACGCTAGAAGCAAGTCCATAGTGGACAAAGGGACTGTCAAGTACATAGACCAAGTACAGATCTGTCAACCATGCCATGAGACACACTCTCTGTCCTCGTCTGTCACACATCACAAGAGGGGAGCCTATGGACACTGTTGGCTTGATGACATTTCTATCCACTCTGCTGCTGCACTCTTGATCTGGTACGAGTATCTGTGATGAGGGATGAGAAGATAAGTGATGAGTGTGCTGTACCTCATTCATTGCAGAAATGATGTTTTACATGTGACGAGAGATATGTTCATATCAGTAGCGAACCGTGACCTTTAAACCTGGGCCCGCTACCCCCCCCCCTCCCCCCCGAAATTATTTTTTTCCTTTCTTAATAAACTAAATAAAGAAAAACTGAGACGACAGTACAGCTTTAAAAACGCAATAAACAATAATATCTGTACTAGATAACATCTTAAGCAAAATAAGTTTCCAAACAAAATAAGGTTCACAGCTCCGTGGTTCTCGGAAGCGGAATATGTAAACAACGCGCACGAGGACGTCAAAGGGATGAATCGAAACTAGCTAGCGATGGTGCTAACGACAGCTAGCGTCGCCACAGCGGGCGGAAATTATCATACAGTTAAGCCCGCCCACTAAGAGAGAAGATATGATTGGTCAATTTTGCTGTCATTTGAAACTGGTATTGCGCTGAATTATAACTGCCAGGCCCTCTGTAAACGAACAGCGGGCATCACAGTCCTGATAGGGGGAGACACAGGCTCACAGGCTTCCACTCAACCCCTCACCTTCCAACACAGATTGAATAGACACGGGTGAATATTTTATTTGCTTATATTTTTGTAATTGTTTAGATGTCGAATGTCAAACTGTAAGTAGATAAAATAAAATTGGATAATTATATATATAATGCTTTAAGAATATTTTAGGCCCTCTGAGAGGGCGTAGAGGGCCCTGACGGTTCCCCACTGGTTCATATACATTCACCAGCCATTTTATTAGCATGCTAGTACATTGAAACCATTGCTTAGAGATTTGGGTCCATGTTGCTATGGATTTGTCAACTGCCAGTCAGTTTCGTTCAGTTTCTATACTATACTAAATGAACTACACTGCACTACACTGAACTTCACTAGACTACACTGAAGTACACTACAAGAACTTCACTACACTACATGAACTACACTGCACTACACTGCACTACACTGAACTTCACTAGACTATACTGAAGTACACTACACTACAAGAACTACACTACACTACATGAACTACACTACACTACATGAGCTACACTGCACTACACTGAACTACACTGAACTTCACTAGACTATATTGAACTACACTACATCACACCACATAAACTATACTACACTACATGAACTACACCACACTACATGAACTACACTACACTACACTGAACTACACTGCACTACACTGAACTTCACTAGACTATACTGGACTACACTACACTGAACTACACTACACCACACTACATGAATTACACTACACTACATGAACTACACTACACCACACTACATGAACTACACTATACTACTTGAACTACACTACACTACACTGAAGTACACTGAACTTCACAAGACTATACTGAACTACACTACACTACACCACACTACATGAACTACACTGCACTACACTGAACTTCACTAGACTATATTGGACTACACTACACTGAACTACACTACACCACACTACATGAATTACACTACACTACATGAACTACACTACACCACACCACATGAACTACACTATACTACTTGAACTACACTACACTACATGAACTACACTACACTACACTGAAGTACACTGAACTTCACTAGATTATACTGAACTACACTACACCACACTACATGAACTACACTACTCTGAGCTCATTGTCATCATTATGCAGTACATTATGCAACAGGCGATCACTTGTACTTTGTGACACGGCAGACAATCATGTTGCACATTCAGCATCAATACTCAGACGCTGCAAATGGTGCCTGAATGGTATTATGGGCCCAATGTGAGCCAAGCAAACATTCCACCAGTAGTCTGAACTGTTAACACAAGGCACGCAGGGCTCATAGATTCATGCTGTTTATGCCAAATTCTGACCCCACCATCTGCATGTCGCAGCAGAAATCAAGACTCTTTCGACGAGGCAGTTCTGACCAGCATCAGGCTCTGGTGAGCATGTACCCACTCCAGCCTCAGAGTCCTTCCTCGACAGGAGGGGAGGGTGATTTGGTCTTCTGCTGTCGTAGCCAATCTGCCTTAAGGTTTGACATACTGGATATTCAGTGATGCTTTTTTTTGCCTACCAACGTTGTTACTGCAGCATTTCTGTCAGTTCAAACAAATCTGGCCATTCTCCTCGTTGTGTCTGCAACAAGCCAATAGAACTGCCAAGCACTCTGTGTTTTTTAGTTCACTGATTTCTGTAATGCCTGTTTATAAAAATCCCAGAAAATCAGTAGTTTCACTCAAACACTCAAACTCACCCCTTCTGTCAACATAATCCTTTTATTCATATTACGATGTTTAATGTGACCATTAACTGAAAATCATAACCCATGTCTGTGCAGTTTTACAGTGGCCTTTGTGTTTTACTTTTTTAAATGTCGATGAGGTAACTAAGCAGTACAATCAGGTTTTGCCTGCGTTAATGCTGGGTTAATAATACCTGCTGACGATCATCTCAACACATTTGAAACAGCCTGCTGCATTATCAGGTGTGATCAGGTATACAAACTAGTGAATGTAGCTCTTCCTCTATATGACAGCAATGATGACACCTTGTAAACACTTCCACAAACATATGGCATTCAGCACCACGTTAAACCATAAATAGAGAGGATGATTGGGCTTTGTTTTTGAATATACTATCTTTGCTCTCTTTTGTAGACATACTAAGGTGTGGTGTCTCTTAGAACATCTGTTTTGGAGTCAGCAGCGCTTGGTAACAGAATCGTTCTTTTAATCCTGTGCTGACGAAAAACAGCTTGTTTCAATGGAAGTGTGTCAAGAGCCACGCCCTGCCAGTTTTCCAGTTGCTTTCTATGGTGTCATCATCATTGTTATTATTGTTGTCGTGGCGGCGGTGTTTTTTGATGTTGTTATGGCTGCTGTTGTTGTTTATCTTCTGATGAAAGTACAAGACGGCTATCAGTCAGAAGTTCTTCTCTTTCTCTGCACCAGGAGAAGTCGGATCTCGGTGGGTTGAGTCTCACAGATCTCCTCTAGCCGGGGATATGTGCTTCTGTGTCACACGCATTTAATTTGAGGCAATGCAGTGTGGCTGCATAAGTTGTTAAAAGCCTAAACATGATAATCCTGAAGAGTTTGGACACTGTCCAAATGGGACACTGTTCAAATGGGACACTGTTCAAATCCTGCTTTTAATTGCAAATGTGTCTTAGTGATGTGTTAATTGTAATATTTGCCATTGAGAACTAAAAATATTTAAAAATAAGTTTGAGCATGTGTGATGTGTATGTGTTCTCATTTGCATTCCGGCTCATGGTGGTTGGTCGGGGGGGGACACCCTTTCATATTCACCGCAGGTCTCTCCACTGTAGGTCTCTCTACTGCATATCTCTCCACTGCAGATCTCTCTCTACCGCAGGTCTCTCTCCACCGCAGATCTCCAGGTCTCTCTCTACCGCAGGTCTCTCAACCCCAGGTCTCTCTCCACTGCAGGTCTCTCCACCACAGGTCTCCAGGTCTCTCACCACCGCAAGTCTCTCTCCACCACAGGTCTCCAGGTCTCTCTTCACTGCAGGTCTCTCTCCACCACAGGTTTCCAGGTCTCTCTCCACTGCAGGTCTCTCTCCACCACAGGTCTCTCTCCACCACAGGTCTCCAGGTCTCTCTCCACTGCAGGTCTCTCTCCACCACAGGTTTCCAGGTCTCTCTCCACTGCAGGTCTCTCTCCACCACAGGTCTCCAGGTCTCTCTCCACTGCAGGTCTCTCTCCACCACAGGTCTCCAGGTCAATCAATCAATCAATCAAATTTTATTTATATAGCGCTTTTTACAACAGTTGTTGTCACAAAGCAGCTTTACAAGTGCCGAGTCCTAGCCCCCAGTGAGCAAGCCAAAGGCGACAGTGGCAAGGAAAAACTCCCTAGTTTTTTGCATGAGGAAGAAACCTTGAGAGGAACCAAGACTCAGGGGGGGAACCCATCCTCCTCTGGCCGACACCGGTCACCATGACAACAACAACAATATAGACAGAATGTAGACAGAATGTAAAAGATGCAATAATGTCAATTTAGACCGAAAAATATGTAATAATGTCCATCATGGTGTAGGCATCCGGTTAGGCAGGAGGTGGCCGGCCAGGATGGATCGCTTGTCTCTCCTCATCTCATTATTCCTCAAGCAGGCGGGCAGCCATGTGGAGGAATGAAACAGGGAAAATTAGCTCTGTATGAGGACATATACAGGACAGGTAAAATTATAAACATTTCTGGAGTGTGGCAGCAACTCCGGCACTAAGTTAAATTATTACAGCCTAGCTAAAAAAAGGCAGAACCAGAAGGTAACATAGGCTTGGGGGCATTCTGAGACAATGGCATCCGTCCACTGCACTGTCAACAAACTTGAGTGACCACGAGCAGTGACAGGATGACAGCACCAGTACCCCAGTCTACCATAAAACCCTTCGTCTATGAACCCCTGGATCTGTACCTTTATCTAAGGGGGATATTAATTATCAAACGCTAGACTAAATAAGTGGGTTTTCAACCTAGATTTAAAGATTGTGACTGTGTCAGAGTCCCGGACACATTTAGGAAGATTATTCCAAAGCTGGGGGGCCTTATAAGAAAAGGCTCTTCCCCCTGCTGTTACCTTGTTAATTTGTGGAACTAATAACAGACCAGCACCCTGTGATCTTAGTTGACGTGGGGGTTCATAGTAGGAAATAAGTTCCTGGAGGTATTCAGGAGCAAGCCCGTGTAGTGCTTTATATGCTAATAATAGAATTTTAAAATCAATACGAAATTTAACTGGGAGCCAATGCAGGGCTGATAGGACTGGTCTAATATGCTGAAATTTTCTAGTTCTGGTCAGAACTCTAGCTGCGGCATTTTGAACTACTTGAAGTTTATTTAGATTCCTATTTGAACATCCTGACAGTAGTGAATTGCAGTAGTCTAGTCTAGAGCTAACAAATGCGTGCACCAATTTTTCTGCATCATCCTGTGATAATGCATTTCTTAATTTGGCAATGTTGCGGAGATGTAGAAAAGCTATCCTAGTAGTATTATCTATATATTTATCAAATGATAGGTCAGAGTCGAGTATGATGCCTAGGTTTTTGGCTACTGTGCCAGGTGTAATGGGATAGTCTGCAAGATTAAGCATTAAATTTGGAATTTTCTGTCTTGCGGCCTTAGGGCCCACAAGGAGAACTTCTGTTTTGTCCTCATTTAATTGTAGGAAGTTTAGAGACATCCAGCATTTAATATCTCTTACACAGGCCTCAATTTTTCCTAAACTGAGTTTGTCATCGGGTTTGGCTGATATGTAAAGTTGAGTGTCATCCGCATAGCAGTGAAAATTGACACCATGTTTGTTTATAACTGTGCCCAATGGTAGCATATATAATGTAAATAATAGTGGTCCTAAGATGGAGCCTTGCGGGACCCCATATTTAACCATTGTACGTTTGGATGAAATATTATTGAGCTCTACAAACTGATAGCGATTTGTTAAGTAAGACTGAAACCATGAAAGGGCTGTGCCTGAGACTCCAACCCAGCGTTCTAACCTTTCTAGCAAGATCCTATGATCAATTGTGTCGAAAGCTGCACTAAGATCAAGAAGCACTAACAGTGATACATAGCCTTGATCTGATGCAAGGAGGAGATCATTTGTTACTTTAACTAATGCTGTTTCAGTACTGTGATGGGGCCTAAAACCAGATTGGAACTTTTCAAATGTGTTATTCCTATGCAGATATAGGCATAATTGCTGGGCAACAGCTTTTTCTATGATCTTAGATATAAATGATGTGTTTGAAATGGGTCTATAATTAGATAGCACAGTCGGATCAAGATTTGGTTTCTTGATCAGAGGTTTGATAATTGCTAATTTACATGATTTGGGCATGTGACCTATTGTAATGGATGAGTTAACTATAGTTAGAAGAGGTTCAGTTACAGCTGGTAATACCTCTTTTAATAACTTTGAGGGAACCGAGTCTAATGTGCAGGTAGTACAATTTAAGGAAGAAATTATTTTCTCTAATTCTGATTTTGGGAGTGGATGAAAAGCATCAAGTTTTTCTCCCGGTATGTAATTTAAATCAATATCAACCAAACCAGATGACATACCAGTTGTATTGCTAATAAAGGGTTTTATATTTTGTCTAATATTCTCTATTTTATTATCAAAGAAATCTATAAATACATTACTAGTGAGGTTTACTGGAATCTGAGGTTCTGTGCCTGCTTGATTTTTTGTAAGTTTAGAAATAGTATTAAAAAGAAATCTAGGATTGTTTTTATTTTTCTCTATCAGTGAGGCTAAGTATGCTGAGCGTGCTTTAGTGAGTGCCCGTTTGTAGTCAATAATGCTATCCTTCCAGGCACAGTGGAATACTTCCAATTTAGTAGATCGCCATTTCCGCTCTAATTTACGTGCTATTTGTTTTAAGTTTCTAGTTTGGTCGGTGTACCATGGGGCGAGCTTTTTGGATCTAGCTTTTTTATATTTTAGTGGAGCTACTATATCTAGAGCTGATCTGCAGGT